>NW_028322473.1:0-23130 GCF_041381405.1 Jatropha curcas | reverse complement strand
TGAGTTAATAAAAGTAGTGGTTGTTTATGATCTGTACCTCATAAGTGTTTAGATTCTGAGTTTTCAAACTCAACAAACGAATCTAAAACCAGAGGTATTTAATTTTCCTAAGTAGTTTTGATAGAGTTTCTTGATTTTTTTTTTTTTTTGAATTTTCTGATTTAAATCTGATTTTTGTTGAGATGATTGCTTAAACATGAATTTTATATTGTAAAAAACGAACTGAGATGTTTCCAATTAATTAGGTATTAATATTGGTGAAGAATCTGAGTTTTTATAGGCTAACTGAATGATTTTTGTCCTTAAAAATCGTTGAAACTCTTTTTTTTACATCAGATAAATACCAGTTTGAAAGAGGCTTACGCACTGATGTTAAGCTTTATGTACCAGTAATAATTCTTTACACACCATTTGATCGTTTGTGTATCAGATATGGATTGCAACGAAAAAAGTTTATGCACATATTGTAAAGCCTTACGTATCAGCAATAAATCTTTACGCACCAGTTGCTTAGAGGCAGCTTTCCAATTAATGGTTTGTTTGTGAAACAACCCGAATTTTTATTTTCAAAGATTTTCCAATTAAATTTAATAAACCGACAGCTTGGAAATTTATTTTAATATTTTATTGCGAACACTGTGAGAAATCGAATCGAAAACCGATTGAAAAAGCCGAAAACCAATTGAAAATCAAAGATTTGGGTCGAATCGAACCGAATCGAACCGGTTCGACCCAAACCATCTAGAAACATCTATTTCTTTTCTTTTTATCTCCAGCGCTGCACCTCTACTTCTCATCCTCACCAGCGCCCCACCTCCACTCCACCAACACAGCCACCGCGCCTCCTCCTCCCTCTCTTCTTCTTCTTCTTCTTCTTCTTCTTCTTTCTTTCTTTCTTTCTTTCCTTTTTCTTTCTTTCTTTCCCTTTCTTCTTCCCTGCAACTGTGTCTGCGTCACTGCCAGCAACTCCAGCAACGTCGGCCGATCACCACCGCGCGCCAGTTGCAGTCGCACCGCCTCCATCGCGCGCCAGCACGTCCCGTAGCTCCTCCGCGCGCCACAGTCGGCCCTCTGCCAGGTCTGTCGCGCCTACAGCAGCAGCACCAGCTTCAAGCCTCACCGCCAGCCGCACCTCCGCCCTCTGCCAGATCACCCAGCCACCGCTGCAGCTCCCTGTCGCAGAAACACCACCAGATCGTGCCACCTTCGCCTTCCCTTGCCACTGTCAGTCGGATCGGACCACTTCTGGCGTGCGTAGCTCCGATCCAACACGAGCAAATTTCCGATCTAGCAAAAATTCGACAAAAAAAAAATTATATTTGGGGTATAAATTAATTTAACTACATTTTCGTTAATTTAATTTTATTAATGATAGTTAATTAAATTTAGTCATTTTAGTTAGTTTAATTCTAACAATTTTAGTTGATTAACTTGATTTTAGTAATTGATTTTAGTAATCTTGAGTAATTAATTTAAATAGTATTAATTTATTGATAAATAAAATATTTAGTTAGTAATTTTAGTTGTTTAGTTAGTTTAAAATGAATTCAAAATAGTTATTGATTAATTAATATGAAGTAATTATTGATTAATAAAAATAATAGTTAGTTAAAATTAAATTCAGTATTAAATAATTTATTAGGAAATTTTGGTAATAATAAAATTTATGGAATTTAAGTGTGGATTGAAGGTAGATTATATTGTATGTAATTTTAATTTATAAATTATGGATGTAGGTTGATGTTAAGGTTGAATGTAATTTTGATATTACTATTTGGATGGAGGACGGGAAAAATTGCATTGATTGAATGCCCGACGGATGGGCTGTGTGGTTTGGAATTATTAAATAAATTGTTGATATTTTAACAGGTGGATAGTCCAATTTTTAGGGGAGATGCTGTCGAAATTTCGGTAGAAAATAAAATAAATTTCAGTAAAAAAATAAAATAAATTTCGGTGGAAATTAAAATAGATTTCGGTAGGAAATAAAATAGATTTTAGAAGAAAATAAATGAAATAGAGTTAGATAGAGAAATAAAAATTTATTACAGAAAAGAAATTAAATATCGAGATTAAATTACGTAGAAAAATTTAGAATATAAAATAAAATTATTAGAAGGGTAAAGAAATATTTTGTCTGATAGAGTTATTCTTTTTGTGTTATTCTTACTTTGCTTAGATCGCCCGGGTCCATCTAGTGCTCCTCCAGGACAACATCAAAGCTAGAATTTCGCTCTCCATCACTGTGAGTAATAATAAATAATGTATATCAACACTGCATTTGCATAACATTTATTCATAAACATTATATTTTTATTTACATATTTACAATATATTACAAGTATTTTATCATATATATTATGTTACGATCATTATAATTATACTTATATATAATTGTGCATTTGGATGAAATTGGTGTAATACGTTGAAAGAATTGTTTGATTACTTGTGCTGTGCATATACTGTGCCTTGTTTGTGTGGAATTGGGATGAAGTGGGTCACCATGGGTTTGTGAGACTGTTTCTGTTATACGGATCCTGATTCTGATTTCTGTTATATTCTGATTCTGTTATATGGATCCTGATTCTGTTTCTGTTAGCCGGGTAAATGGGAGATCGGCGCCCCCGTGTGCACCTACCGTTATCGTTACTGTTAACCACAGGTTGGCTTCTTTATTGGGCGCACCGGATAATCTAGATTTGATCGCAGCCCGCAGGGTGGCCTCCTGTTGTGAGCGCCTGATGATCTAGATTTGATGGAGACGACCGGGTTGCCTCCTGTTGGTATGGAAAAGAAAAGAGATAATGGAAAAACAATGAGAGGGCTGGTCAAGTGAGGATTAGACCGGTCGGCCAGTATGGGGGATCGGCTCCCTGGTGCACATGTGAGAGGATGAGCCATGTGGGAGGACGGCTCATCGGGGGTTCGGTGACTCCACTGACTAATTTCCACGTGAGGTGATTATTTGAAGGTGATATTGTTTGTAGGTGCTGATGTAATGTCATATGATTGACTGTTGTGTGTTCATTCAGTATACTAGGGTGCATTTTGCTTGACTGTATGTGGTGTGTATTATTTATTATTATTCACTGAGTTGTAAAACTCACCCCCTTCTCTCCAAACCTCCCAGGTACTAGGAAGCAGCTGATTCGACTGAAGCTCTGCAATCTTCTCCGCAGAGTTATAAATGTAAACTTTACATTTCTGTTGTCTAATTTTGGATGTATAAGTTACTCTATTATCAGATTATTATTGAACTCCGCAGTTATAGGGTTGTGTATTACTATTGGATTTATTGTTAGCACTACACTATAAATTAAATATTATGTAATTAGCTGCAGGTGAGCCAGTAAGCCCATAATGTGATTATAATTTATTGTGAATAGGCCCTGGTTAGATACTATGTGTTAATTGAGATTTAGGCTTACTACGGGCCTCGGGGGCCTTAAGCTTACCTGGGCCCTAGTGCCGGTCCGGCCCACGAAAATGGGTCGTGACAAAGGTGGTATCAGAGCATAGGTTTATAAGTTTAGAAGTAACTGCGGAGTAATTCCTGTCATGTCTTGACATAGTTTTCCTTGCTTCCCATTCAGCGTTATTCGCAGCTAGGATAAAGTCAAGTTGTTTAATGATTAAAATCTGTATCCTTGTTCTTTAGAAATGTGATTTAGTTACTGATGCTAAGGGATGGTTTAAGCAAAAAAATCTTTCTATGGATTAAATAATATTCATATATAATTTAAGTAGGTAAGAAGATAAGTTATATATGATTAATAAGTTAAAGTTAAATGATGAAAGTATATTATTTTTATTTAATACGTGTTGAATATGGAATATATATATTGAAGACTGCATGAATGTTTGTATACGTGTGCCTGCGGAATTGAGAATGAGTTGCTAATTATTTAATAAGAGAACTAAATGATTTGAATTTGAGGACATTAGAATCCATTTAACTAGAGTATTGAATTAGTATATGTATTTGATGAAATTTACATGATGTTGGTTAGTAGAATTGCTTATAATTATTGAGATGAGTATTTTTCTAGATGGAATGGATATACATGATTTTTATAAGGTTTGAATATTGAAGGATTTGGTGTGATTTGCTATAATAATTGGTGATGAGTATTTTTCATAATAAATAATATTGGTGGAATTACTATATGAAGTGAGTTTTATTTATGAGTAATGACTACTTGGTAGAGTAAAGTGTATTATTGTATTTAGCAACTATTTCTTTGGTGTGTGAATATAGGGAATAATATAAATTATTGTGGTTATAAGAAACGTAAATTGTGATTCTTAGTAAGAGATAAAGTACTCTAATCTTTATGTATTTAGTGATGGATATTGTGTGGATTGTGGCATCTTATGGTTTAATATGGTATAAATAAGAATTAAAGCTAATGGTATTTAGTCATTTGATGTTTAAAATAGTTGTTGCACACTCGATGGTATATAAATTACAAACAATGATTTTTGTTTAATAGGAGATTCTATGATCCGAGAAACGACTCTATAAGGAAATTATGTAAATAGTGGGCTATGATGATTAAGTGTATTGATGAATGACATCGGACATGGAGAGATAACTGTCCAATTATTGAATTGATGTTATACTAATGAATTAGATGAGTTAGGATGGATCTAGTCCTGTTATTATATGGATATTAAGAAAGACTTTCTACTTGAGAGAAAGAGATAAGAAAATTCTCACTTCTGTAACTTGATGGCATTTGGTTAGAAAATAGTTTTATGAGTTATATTAATTGAATCCACACATTGAGCTTATAAATATAGTGTGATAAGTGTTATTAATAGTAATAACTGGGAATAAGAGTTGATAAAAGATCATGGGACTTAGCTTAAGATGACAATGAATGTGAATACATGTAACTTGTTTGTGGAAAGCATATAAACATAAGGACTTTCTATTAATTAGTGCAATTCGTGCAAGATACTTGTTTTATTGGATAAAGAAGGTTAGTTATATTTATGTCCTTAGTAGAACATGGATGTAATTAAATTATTTTATTTCATTAGTAAGCTAGCTAAGTTTGAATTTACTATTTGTTTGGAACAGTGAAACTTGGTATAAGAATAAATAGGTGAATTTGGGATAGTTTAACAATTTTAGCGAGGAGAATACATGGTAGTATTTGAAAACTGAAAATATAAACTATAGGATTATTGGATGTGATAACGGTATGGTTTAAGATTATTGGAATGCTAACTCATGGGTGTCGATCAGATCATTAATAAATGAAAATTGCTCATGGAATTATTGAGATATCAATTAGGATGAGAGTCATTAAGATATTATTGGAGTCAATGTAAAGCTATTCTGAAGTTCTTAGTAATTGGTGGCAATTATGATTGAATGAATATTATTGTGTTATAAATGGCTGATGTGACATATCTTGTGGCTTAAGAGACTACTTAATTTGTTAGGTCCATTTTGAAGAATTCAATGAGGTATTAACCTTATTTAGAGTAAAGAACATAGAGAGAACATAATTAAGGTTGAAAATATTCCTACATCGTATGAGATATAAATTTTACAAATTTTGCAGGTGATAGACATTAAGATAGACTTGGAAAAAAAAAAAGAATAAAAGAATAACCTAATGATATTATTATTTGAATATTCATCGGCATAAAACAAAGGACATAGTTTAATTAGGAGTTGGATTATAGGTTTTAACATCCTTAATCTCTTACTTAGCTTGAGCAAAAAAAAAAAAGGGCACTACTTGTTTAGGATTCTTGATTTCTAAATACGTTAACTTAGTTCTAAAAGATTGATTAAGGATAGATGAAATAGATAAATTGAATATAAACTACGGTTTGGAGAATTTTACATCTTGATTGTAGGCTGGATCTCTTTATGGAAGTGAGTATCATAGATTGGCGATTACAAATTCTAGAAAATAAATGAAGAATTATCTGGCATGACAACAGCTAACTTGGCTAGTTGCATAAATTCTTGTCACAGTTAGTTAAGAAATGGTATGGTATGACAAATTGGAAAGAGGAATAGAGAAGTTAAAAACTAAAATAGGGATTTGATGGTGAATTTAAATTCTCTTTATAGTTGATGTGCTACTTGTTTTTAGGGGATTCTTATTAGTAGGATTTGAAAAGAGATTGTATATCTTTCGTTGGAAAATGGTTAAGTTGTTAAATAGGTGATGTGCTTGGGATAGAAGCCAAGGTCTCCTATCAGTTGATAGCAATTAGCTAGAGAAGTGTCATGATTTTGTTTGAAATAAGCTTGTAGTAGTGGCAAGAATTTGTTCTCTTTAATTGGAAATGATCACATAGTACTTAATGGCAGAATTTGATAAGAATCGAAAACTTTCTTGATTTGGCAGCCATCATCTTATTTAATTATGAACAACTTCAATGATTATGAGGGCAAATATATGGAATTGGAATTGATGGAAAATGGATGAGTCAGCCTATAGGTTTTGAATTTTAAAATAAGGAGTCCAACTTGAGATAGTAGTAAATTGGATTGAGTATGCTGATTCTTATATCAGTAAGATTAAATACTGGGTTGGTATATGAGTTTCTTATGGAGTGATGATCATTGCCTATGATAGCTAGTGAGAGAATAAATGACGATACATCAATGTAGGTCACATGATATATAGCTAACGAGATTAATAATCCTCACTTGAGCAGAGGCTATGTGGAACTTACATTCTTATGCATAACGGTGGCTACTAGAGTCAAATCTGTGCCTTGGGTTATGAATATTTTACTTGATTTGATGACTTGTAGATATAGTACAACTCAAGTTTAAATTAACTATGGTGATAAGGTAGATATCTAACTGCTCATAAGAATACTTAATATGAATGTCATAACTTTTAGCAGTTGCAGCATTATGTGAGAAGTACAGCCACTATTGTCGTAAACAACTGTTGCATCCTTGTTTCTTGTCACTTAGAAAATTCGAGGACGAATTTTTTTTAAAGGGGGGAAGACTGAAACAACCCGAATTTTTATTTTCAAAGATTTTCCAATTAAATTTAATAAACCGACAGCTTGGAAATTTATTTTAATATTTTATTGCGAACACTGTGAGAAATCGAATCGAAAACCGATTGAAAAAGCCGAAAACCAATTGAAAATCAAAGATTTGGGTCGAATCGAACCGAATCGAACCGGTTCGACCCAAACCATCTAGAAACATCTATTTCTTTTCTTTTTATCTCCAGCGCTGCACCTCTACTTCTCATCCTCACCAGCGCCCCACCTCCACTCCACCAACACAGCCACCGCGCCTCCTCCTCCCTCTCTTCTTCTTCTTCTTCTTCTTCTTCTTCTTTCTTTCTTTCTTTCTTTCCTTTTTCTTTCTTTCTTTCCCTTTCTTCTTCCCTGCAACTGTGTCTGCGTCACTGCCAGCAACTCCAGCAACGTCGGCCGATCACCACCGCGCGCCAGTTGCAGTCGCACCGCCTCCATCGCGCGCCAGCACGTCCCGTAGCTCCTCCGCGCGCCACAGTCGGCCCTCTGCCAGGTCTGTCGCGCCTACAGCAGCAGCACCAGCTTCAAGCCTCACCGCCAGCCGCACCTCCGCCCTCTGCCAGATCACCCAGCCACCGCTGCAGCTCCCTGTCGCAGAAACACCACCAGATCGTGCCACCTTCGCCTTCCCTTGCCACTGTCAGTCGGATCGGACCACTTCTGGCGTGCGTAGCTCCGATCCAACACGAGCAAATTTCCGATCTAGCAAAAATTCGACAAAAAAAAAATTATATTTGGGGTATAAATTAATTTAACTACATTTTCGTTAATTTAATTTTATTAATGATAGTTAATTAAATTTAGTCATTTTAGTTAGTTTAATTCTAACAATTTTAGTTGATTAACTTGATTTTAGTAATTGATTTTAGTAATCTTGAGTAATTAATTTAAATAGTATTAATTTATTGATAAATAAAATATTTAGTTAGTAATTTTAGTTGTTTAGTTAGTTTAAAATGAATTCAAAATAGTTATTGATTAATTAATATGAAGTAATTATTGATTAATAAAAATAATAGTTAGTTAAAATTAAATTCAGTATTAAATAATTTATTAGGAAATTTTGGTAATAATAAAATTTATGGAATTTAAGTGTGGATTGAAGGTAGATTATATTGTATGTAATTTTAATTTATAAATTATGGATGTAGGTTGATGTTAAGGTTGAATGTAATTTTGATATTACTATTTGGATGGAGGACGGGAAAAATTGCATTGATTGAATGCCCGACGGATGGGCTGTGTGGTTTGGAATTATTAAATAAATTGTTGATATTTTAACAGGTGGATAGTCCAATTTTTAGGGGAGATGCTGTCGAAATTTCGGTAGAAAATAAAATAAATTTCAGTAAAAAAATAAAATAAATTTCGGTGGAAATTAAAATAGATTTCGGTAGGAAATAAAATAGATTTTAGAAGAAAATAAATGAAATAGAGTTAGATAGAGAAATAAAAATTTATTACAGAAAAGAAATTAAATATCGAGATTAAATTACGTAGAAAAATTTAGAATATAAAATAAAATTATTAGAAGGGTAAAGAAATATTTTGTCTGATAGAGTTATTCTTTTTGTGTTATTCTTACTTTGCTTAGATCGCCCGGGTCCATCTAGTGCTCCTCCAGGACAACATCAAAGCTAGAATTTCGCTCTCCATCACTGTGAGTAATAATAAATAATGTATATCAACACTGCATTTGCATAACATTTATTCATAAACATTATATTTTTATTTACATATTTACAATATATTACAAGTATTTTATCATATATATTATGTTACGATCATTATAATTATACTTATATATAATTGTGCATTTGGATGAAATTGGTGTAATACGTTGAAAGAATTGTTTGATTACTTGTGCTGTGCATATACTGTGCCTTGTTTGTGTGGAATTGGGATGAAGTGGGTCACCATGGGTTTGTGAGACTGTTTCTGTTATACGGATCCTGATTCTGATTTCTGTTATATTCTGATTCTGTTATATGGATCCTGATTCTGTTTCTGTTAGCCGGGTAAATGGGAGATCGGCGCCCCCGTGTGCACCTACCGTTACCGTTACTGTTAACCACAGGTTGGCTTCTTTATTGGGCGCACCGGATAATCTAGATTTGATCGCAGCCCGCAGGGTGGCCTCCTGTTGTGAGCGCCTGATGATCTAGATTTGATGGAGACGACCGGGTTGCCTCCTGTTGGTATGGAAAAGAAAAGAGATAATGGAAAAACAATGAGAGGGCTGGTCAAGTGAGGATTAGACCGGTCGGCCAGTATGGGGGATCGGCTCCCTGGTGCACATGTGAGAGGATGAGCCATGTGGGAGGACGGCTCATCGGGGGTTCGGTGACTCCACTGACTAATTTCCACGTGATGTGATTATTTGAAGGTGATATTGTTTGTAGGTGCTGATGTAATGTCATATGATTGACTGTTGTGTGTTCATTCAGTATACTAGGGTGCATTTTGCTTGACTGTATGTGGTGTGTATTATTTATTATTATTCACTGAGTTGTAAAACTCACCCCCTTCTCTCCAAACCTCCCAGGTACTAGGAAGCAGCTGATTCGACTGAAGCTCTGCAATCTTCTCCGCAGAGTTATAAATGTAAACTTTACATTTCTGTTGTCTAATTTTGGATGTATAAGTTACTCTATTATCAGATTATTATTGAACTCCGCAGTTATAGGGTTGTGTATTACTATTGGATTTATTGTTAGCACTACACTATAAATTAAATATTATGTAATTAGCTGCAGGTGAGCCAGTAAGCCCATAATGTGATTATAATTTATTGTGAATAGGCCCTGGTTAGATACTATGTGTTAATTGAGATTTAGGCTTACTACGGGCCTCGGGGGCCTTAAGCTTACCTGGGCCCTAGTGCCGGTCCGGCCCACGGAAATGGGTCGTGACAGTTTGTCTTCATTGTTCAATTTTTGTTTTATTTATTTGGTTTTATTTTTCTTATTTGTCTTAATTCAGATCTTCTAAATTTATTTTTTTTATTTCTAATAATTTACATAATTTTACTTGATTTACAATGATTTTCTTAGTTGGTTTATGATAATTTTAATTTAACTCATATTAATTGTTTATTTGCATCATGATTTAAATTATTATTGCTTTTATTTTATTTTTGTAAATATATTTAATTAACTGAGACTTTATTATTTATTTGGTTATTTTATATATTTAATAGATGAATGATTAAGAGTGTATATTATTTTTATTAGATGAATGGTTAGGATTATTTGATTAAATTATTTATTCATTTACTTATTATTTGTAGGAATGTAATTAATTAGTTGTAGGATAATTATTTATCTCTTGAAAGTAGATGTAATTAATTAGTTGTAGATTTTTTTTTTTTTTGGATGCAATTCTTTTCTCCTCCCTCATTTCTTTGTATGTTTAATTATTTGCTGTGGATGTTTAATTTATTTTCAAATTTATGATTATTGTCGTATCAATGTCTAAAACAATCTTTTGGTTTTCAAAATTAAAACTTTTCTTTCAAAATGATTTTCGTTAAGTAATCTGGCTTAAAAATTAAAAATTAATCCTTATTTAAATAAACCAGCAAAGTGGAGGCCAACACCATGACCGGGTAGGCTTGGGTGCCTAACAACTTTTCAAGCCCACACCTAACTTCTTTATCATACTCTAATTAAGCAATTGGGCTCTCTGCGAGAAATCCAATCACTACGTGGTAATTGTTCTAGATTTTATCTGGGTGGCGATTTTTATTCTCCAGATGGACTTTGACCCATTCCATCTTCCCTTGAGCCCTTGGGCCTTGATCCAGTACTGAACCGTTTTCTTAGGTGAAAGCCCACATATGATATTTCTGATCATGACAATTGATTGTTTTGAATTCATCCTATTAGTAATACTTTTTCCTTTACGAAAGAAAAAAAATATTGAAATCCAATCAAAATTAAGTAAAAAAATAATAAAAAAATTAAAATTTTTCTAAAAAAAGAAAATTAGAATACTTGACAAAGAGAACACATTGAAATTTCTATTTGTAATGGACAATATTATTATTTTTGTATATAATCATTGTTACAATAGATGATTTTTTTTTTTTTTGGAAGAAGTGAAAAATTCCCTAAAAATTTTTGTGCTTGATAATTAAACATTTTCAATGGATGCACTGTAGAATACCATTAGAGCATTAAATAAATAATTTTTCTTTTTTTTATTCCATGAGTATCCTCAAATTCTTTGGAGTATGATACTAATTCTAATTTAATAATTTTCTTTTAAAGTTTGAGATTATCTTTGCATTAGTGTCCTTTCATGAATAGGATATCTAAGTTTATAAAGGTTGCCCTAACTAAAGTGTGTATTACCACTTGAATTGTAAATAATTAAACAAAAATTACTAATAACACAGTAGCAATAGCATTATAAAGATGCACCATTTATATTTTAATTTTACCCATAGAAAATTGTGTAGCACATCTTGTACTTTTATCCTTGTCTATGTTCTAATGTATTCTATCCATTGAAAGACCTTCTAGGTCTAGGGTATAATATAAAAGATCTAGGGTTTCCGTCTCTTTCAAGTACCCTTTCAATATTAAAAATTATTAGAAGATGAGAGATAGTCAGCACCTTTTCTATTAGAAAACAAATTAAATTCAAGTAATAAATTATCTCAATTATAATTCTTATGAAAATTTTCAACCATTTTTTTGCTAAATTGAAATTTATAAATATTCTTTTTTTTTTTTTTGTTATGTGTGTAATATTTTATGTACCAAGGCTGATAAACACATCTGCAGATTACAAATATTCATTTTTTTGGTGCACATTTTGGTGTTTCAACAATTAAAATGGGCAAAGTGAACTTTAGATGATAAGTTTTGGCCCAAATGTCCAATTATTTTTTCCTTTCCTTTCAGACTAAAATATTTGAAGATCATACGTAAGATCTTTTCTAGATATTTAATCAAAGATTACTTTTAGATCACCATTACCGTCATAATTTTAGATATGCTCAGACTTACTTTTTCAATGACAAGTTGAATTGGATGTGTAATTTAGAGGCCAGTGTCTATAGCAGATATGGAAGGAAAATTACACATTATATATATAGAGTTTGTACATTTGGACAAAACCTCTGGTTTCTATGTTTCTTTGTTCTACACAAAACCCTCAACGAGAAGTAGAATATGCATCGAGGTGGCTTTGGCAAACAGAACAACAGTGTTAGCACTCCACCAAGAAGGTCTTCAAGGACTCGTGTGATGAATAAGAAGTTTGAGGACTGAATTGATGCAGCAAAACTATCTTTTTACTGCTGCAATTGTTTTTAATTAATTATTTTATTAATCAGTTTCATGTTGAATAAATCAGATATGCTGTTGAGATTGTTGCAGCATATTTGCCTACTTTTACTCAATTGTGCCGTTTGTGGCCTTTAGAATAGGACTAGTTGGTTTATTTTCTCTCCTATTAAAATCCTTGTATCTGCAGTAGAAGGATCATGAACAAAAATTATCAAACTTCTTAGAC
Organism: Jatropha curcas; assembly: GCF_041381405.1. Classification (NCBI taxonomy): domain Eukaryota; kingdom Viridiplantae; phylum Streptophyta; class Magnoliopsida; order Malpighiales; family Euphorbiaceae; genus Jatropha; species Jatropha curcas. Next base: position 10,569 of record NW_028322473.1, on the reverse strand, counting down.
TAAATCTTTATTAACTCTGATTAGGACCTATCAATTGGTATCAGAGCCAATCTACCCCATTTCTTTTTCTCTTCCCACTTATGGCCACTGACAAAGAACGTATTGAATCTCTTGAAGCAGGGTTGGCATAACTTCAAGACACTGTGGGACGTATGGAAACTGGGGTTGCTGACAAATTGCAACGCTTGGAGGACATGATATCAAAATTATCTGAAACAGTGTTGTCCAACCGAGATGGCAGCAATAGCCACTCCGCTGAGCGTTCGAGCCAACCACAGCACCATAGCAGAAACGACTCAACAGAAAGAGGAAGGCCAATGTTCTCCTCAAAATTGACTAAGCTTGAGTTTCCAAAGTACTCTGGCAATGATCCAACAGAGTGGCTCACATGAGCCAAACAGTTTTTTGACTTCCAAGCTACATCAGCAGTTGAAAAGGTGTCTTTAGCCTCCTACCACATGCAGGGGGAAGCCAATGAGTGGTGGCAATGGATGCAAAGAACATACCAGGAAGAAGGCAAGGAAGTAACTTGGGAGATTTTTGAAGACGAGATGTGGGTGAGGTTTGGTCCGACCGATTGTGAGGACTTTGACAAATCTCTGTCTAAAATTTGTCAAATCGGCTCCTTGCATGATTATCAAAAAGAATTCGAAAGGCTCGGCAACAAGGTTTGAGGATGGACCCAGAAAGCGCTAGTTGGTACCTTTATGGGCGAACTGAAATCTGAGATTGCAGATGGAATCCGTATGTTCAAACCTAAAACCTTAAAAGATGCAATCAGTTTGGCAAGAATGAGAGACGACCAGCTTTCTCGGCAGAAGCAAATCGCTCGACCTAATTCAGCGACTCCTGTTTTATCCTCCACTTCGTCGCCAATTAAAAAAGACAATCCCATACGCCGATTAACTTGGGACCAAATGCAGAAACGGCGTGCTCAAGGACTCTGTTTTAATTGTGAAGATAAATTCACCCCAGGTCATCGCTGCAAAGGACCTCAGCTTCTGCTATTAGATGGTGGAGATGACAGCATAGATGACGAAGAGGATCAACCAGAAATCTCCCTTCACGCACTCTCTGGCTGGTCGACTTATAGAACCATGCGAGTGGTGGCCCAGATCGGTTCTCATACCTTAGTAGCTTTGATCGACAGTGGATCTACACATAATTTCATCAATGACAAAGCAGCTGATATACTACAATTGCCAATCGTTCCTACCAAACCCTGCAACATCAAAGTCGCAAATGGAAAGTCACTAGAATGCCAGGGCCGATTCAATGATGTTCCTATCCACCTCCAAGGTATTCCATTTATTGTTACTCTGTATGCCTTACCTTTGAGTGGATTGGATATGGTTCTAGGGATTCAATGGCTGGAACAATTGGGAACGGTGGCTTGCAATTGGCAACATCTTACGATGGAGTTTCAGTGGAACAATTGCACTTACAAATTGCAGGGATTGAAGACACCACTTATCCAGCCAGCCTCTCTGCAAGCAATTTCCAAGGAAACAAGACATGGGAGTTCAGTTTTCGCCATTTGTACCAATACTGCCATGGGTACAGTGGAAATACACCCTGATCTGCAGTCACTCTTGGATCAATACCAGGATCTCTTCAAAGAACCGACTCAATTACCTCCACCAAGAGAAATCGAGCACCACATCAATTTGAAGGAATGTACTGAACCTGTCAATATACGGCCATACAGGTATGCCTACTTCCAGAAAGCTGAAATTGAGAAACAGGTGCATGATATGTTAGAATCTGGACTGATCAGATCTAGTACTAGTCCATTTTCATCTCCTGTTTTACTGGTGAAAAAGAAAGTCGGGTCTTGGCGATTTTGCACCGACTATAGAGCACTGAATTCAGTTACAATCAAAGATAGATTCCCTATCCCTACCGTCGATGATATGCTGGATGAGCTCCATGGAGCTACTTACTTTACAAAATTAGACCTTTGGGCGGGATTCCATCAAGTTTGAGTTCATTCCACAGACATTCCAAAAACTGCCTTTCGTATCCATAATGGACATTACGAATATTTAGTCTTGCCCTTTGGCTTATGTAATGCTCCATCTACCTTTCAAGCAGTCATGAACTCAATTTTTCGCCCCTTCCTTCGAAAATTCGTCTTAGTCTTTTTTGACGATATTTTGATTTATAGTCCAAACTGAATACCCATCTCGAACATGTCAAAACAGCCCTAGACACCTTGAGGCAGCACCAACTCTTTATAAAACGTAGCAAATGTGCTTTTGGCTCTCAAGAATTGGAGTACTTAGGTCATATTGTTACTCCTTATGGGGTTAAAGTGGATCAAACTAAAATTGTGGCTATGTTGAATTGGCCTACACCCACTAACATCACTGAATTACGTGGATTTTTGGGACTTACAGGTTATTACAGGAAGTTCGTCTGCAATTATGGCCTCATAGCTTAGCCGCTCACTAATCTTTTGAAGAAAGGGAATTTCCAATGGAAAGAGGAAGCAGACATAGCCTTCCAGCGGCTGAAAACGGCAATGACAACCACTCCCACCCTTGCTATACCAAATTTTAATGATACTTTTGTCATTGAGTCCGACGCTTTTGGTGAGGGCATCGGTGCAGTCTTAACACAGCAGGGCAGGCCGGTTGCATTCATGAGCAGAGCCTTGGGCAGCAGTAAACGATCTTGGTCCATTTATGCCAAAGAGATGTTGGCTATTGTACAGGCAGTCCAGACTTGGCGACCATATTTACTTGGCCGCAAATTTCTTATTTATACATATCAGCGCAACCTCAAACACCTATTGGAGCAACGGGTGGTGACGCCTGAACAACAAAAATGGGTTTCTAAGCTCCTTGGGTATGATTATGAAATTCGTTATAGGCCGGGGAAAGAAAATGGAGCTACTGACGTGCTATCTAGGGTTTCTGGCAGCCCAAGTCTAGACGCGTTGTTTGTTTCCCAAACTCAATTATGGGATACAATCAAAGACGAAGCCAAAACCCATCCTTATATGCTCAAGATTGGCAAGGAAGCTTCAACCAATTCTAGCAGCCCCTACAAGTGGCAAAATGGACTGATATGCTACAAAAATAGGGTTGTTGTACCCCTCAATCTCCCATTATTCAGCAATTATTGTATGAGTTCCATAGTTCTCCTCTTGGCAGCCATTCTGGTGTTTTGAGAACATATAAAAGGCTGGCTCAGCAATTCTATTGGCCCTCAATGTATAAATCAGTGCAGAAGTATATAGCTGCTTGTGAGATTTGCCAACATGTCAAAAGTGAGGCCTTATCTCCGGCCGGGTTGCTCCAACCCCTTCCAATTCCTTGCCAACTTTGGGATGACATTACTATGGATTTCATCGATGGATTGCCAACTTCACATGTTAAGAATTCTATTTTGGTTGTGGTTGATAGACTGAGCAAATCAGCTCACTTCTTGGCGTTGACTCACCCATATTCAGCCAAGGTGGTGGCTGAAAAATTTGTTGAAAACATAGTCAAACTTCATGGAATGCCATGAACCATCATCTCTGACCGTGACCCAATATTTATCAGTCAATTTTAGCGTGAGTTTTTCAAAATGTTAGGGACACAGCTGAAGATGAGTTTTGCTTATCATCCACAAACAAACGGAGGTGGTTAATCGTTGTATTGAGCAGTATCTTCGCTGCTTTGTGTTTCAACAGCCTCGCCGATGGTATTCTTTTCTGCCTTTGGCGAAATTTTGGTACAATACAACCTTCCATATATCCACAGGAATGACTCCCTTTCAAGCGTTATACGGGAGACTGCCACCTACCATTCCACGTTACTGTGAAGGTACAAGTTCTGTCAATGAAGTTGATCAAAATCTCCTTTCTAGAGATGCTTTACTCCTACAGCTGAAATCTAATCTTGCGGCTGCCAATAATAGAATGAAACAATATGCTGATGCAAAAAGGCGTTATGTACAATTTGCAGTTGGTGATTGGGTATTTTTAAAACTTCATCCCTATCGCCAACAGTCTGTGATTGCTCGACAGCATCAAAAGCTTGCTTGCAGATTTTTATGGCCCATTTCAGATTGAGGAAAAAATCGGGCAGGTAGCTTATAAACTTAAACTTCTAGCTGAGTCTCGCATCCATCCAGTTTTTCATGTGTCGCTTTTGAGAAAACAGGTTGGCAATACAGTTCTGACTTCTCAATCGCTGCCTCTAATTTCTGATGATGGTGAGCTGATTTTAGAACCTGAGGCTATATTGGATACACGCTGGATTAAGAGAGGGGCCAAATATGTTAAACAGAACTTAATTAAGTGGAAGAAATTGCTACCCGAAGATGCTTCTTGGGTCGACTCTAACTTCATCAAAGAGAACTATGCAAACCTTAACCTTGAGGACAAGGTTATTGTCCGAGGGGGCGGTAATGTTAACACTCCACCAAGAAGGTCTTCAAGGACTCGTGTGATGAATAAGAAGTTTGAGGACTGAGTTGCTGCTGCAAAACTATCTTTTTACTGCTGCAATTGTTTTTAATTAATTATTTTATTAATCAGTTTCATGTTGAATAAATCAGATATGCTGTTGAGATTGTTGCAGATATGCTGTTGAGATTGTTGCAGCATATTTGCCTACTTTCACTCAATTGTGCCGTTTGTGGCCTTTAGAATAGGACTAGTTGGTTTATTTTCTCTCCTATTAAAATCCTTGTATCTACAGCAGAAGGATCATGAACAAAAATTATCAAACTTAGACTAAATCTTTATTAACTCTGATTGGGACCTATCAGAATCAAAAATAAAAAATTTCTGAACTTTATGATGGTTGATAAGATATGTAGGAACTCTAAGAAACTTACTTGTGCAAGGAACGGAGCGACTTATGCATACTCTAATTCCTTTGCAACTTCTATAGGCCCCACCTTAAAAGATGTGTGTCTCTGGATAATTACAATATGAAGTAAGTTGGGAAGTAAAAGAAAAGTAGATAACGAAAAAAAATTAAAGCAAACAATTTAAGGAATTAAGACCTTTGAGGCCACTACTACTACTCCCTCATCCTCAGGTATTGTCTTCTCCTCAGCATGTGGAGTCTCACATTTGTTCGAACATTTATGATCTCCGTTTTGGACCATCTGCAAGGCAATGGAACAAGTAACACTCATGATTTCTTAGAAAAACAAATGAGATAAAAGAATGAATATGATTGCATAACACCTTCATAATCTCTTGGTCTTTCCAAGGGCCCTTATCAGAACGCATACAGCCTCCTCGATCAACACAAGTGCAGGTGCCTCCCAAAAACTCCAGTAACTCACTAGTAAAGGGCAAAACCAAAAATAAAGAAAGAACTGTATTGTCGTGGAAAAAAGAACCAACATGACAAAGATATTTGCATAATATTCTCATTAGAAACTTATACCTGGCATCAATGATCTCAAGTAACTTGCTCTGATACTTGTTGCCGAGAACCTGGTGAGTAATTAACATCCTTACTAATTAGTTATTTGCCTAGATAAGTTCTACTCATGGAATATCATAATCTACACACTAACGTGGATCTTTGCAGTGGTCTTAGGATCAAGGAAGGATTTTATAGTGTTCCACAGCATTCTGAATCCAGAACCGGCATTGATGATGAACATCTGATTCAAGGTCTGTAAAGAAGCAGCAATTGACATGAATCATAACTATATATAGGACAGAACTTGTTAGTACCTCGGGATAATTGTCACCATCAATCTTCTGAAGGCAAGTGACAAGATCCCTTGCATTTTTGTTAAAATTCTTGAGGCCCTGTAGATATTAAAGATTTACATATAGTTAATAAATGTGGTAAAGAGCTCTAGTGCCTATTATTATCATTTTGCAGAGATGATCTTTCAAAAGTATATTTGAAAGATTGATGATAATTGATATCTTAATTACATTACTTATATGAGGATTATAGCTGTTACTTAATATACTGAAATCTGATTTTATAGTCACAACATACCACTCCCTGCACATCCAAGATGGCTGTGCTCTGATCAATTGGCTGCTTTGCTGAAATTGAACAAGTAGGAAATTTAACAGCAAAAGTCCTCTCAAATTCCTGCACGTGGTACTTGACATATCGATCCATGGTTGTGACCTGCATTAGCTTGGTAGGATCTATTAGGCCCAGTCTTTCAATGTAATATAGGTCTTCCATCCTTGTCCACACCATGATGCCCCTGGGATAATATTGCATGACTTCATCGAGTTCATTGAACTCAAAATCCTTCAAGAAAAGCGAAAACGAAAATGAATTAGACCAAATTATGAAAATAAAAATCCATAAATCAAACAAATGATCAAAATTGAAAATCCATAAGTACCTCCATGATAGTGTCAGCACCAAATTCCTTCCTCCATTGGAGCATCTCAGTCCACATTTGCTTTGTTTTCTCAACATCATATTTCCTGGCTCTCAAGAATCTATAAAATGGTGAAAATAATAAATTCATGGGTTTAATAAATCATAAGCATCACATTAGTTATAAATGAAGCATATGATCAAGAAAGTAGAGGAGGAAAGCCTTGAGGAAACAGTAAGCTTACTCCTATATGACCAAATGGCCATAGCTTAAGCCTTAGACTCTAAGGTAATATTGGTCTTCGCAAAAAGAATCAAGTAGAAGGCTTGCTTATGATAAATGACTCTTTCTGAGCTTTGCACCAGGGAGTAGGGACACCCTTTTATTAAGAAATGAGATACAGAAAAACCATTAATCAGAAGATGATAAAGAAAGGGAAGAAATTAACCTGAGCATCACGTGATAATCATCATGTCTTGGGAGTAGAAGTTCCCCTAAGAGTAGGACTTGGCGGAAAGCATCAACCACCTTCATCTCCTCAACATCATGAATGTCCTCAATTTCAAGGGACATCACTTTACTACTTCTACCCTTTCTTGTCAAAGAGTTTTAAAATTTGTTGGAGGCATTGATGGCTTTAATTTTCAAGGACTCAATCTTTGTCTTCTTGTCATCCGCAGCAGTTTCTGAATCAGGTACTGCAAGGGAGAAATAATCCAACAAAAAAATTTGAAAACCCCCATGTAAAAAATCACACGTAAAACACACAAATATTTATATATTTAGTAGAAAACCTCAAGCAAATTAATCAAGCAACAAAATTTAAAAACAACCATATTAAAATCTCATATAGAGATACATAGCAATTTGATCAAACAACAAAATTGAGAACTACCTTTATCTAAAATCATTATGAAGACGCATACTAATGAAAGAAATAAAAAAAACTCAATTTTCTAATGAAAAAAGACAAAATTTGAAAGCTAACCATGCCTCAAAACAAATTCAATTTATAAAAAAAAAAAAAAAAAAAAAAAAAAAAAAAAAAAAGCAATAAAAACTGAGGCAAATTAATGGAAAAAAAACAAAATTCGAAAACTAACCAACATATAAATGAAAAGAAAGCAGCAAAATTTAAAGCAAATTAATCAAAAAAACAAAACGAAATCTGAAAAATACCCATAGAAAAAATCAAATACAGAACACATAAATTAAAAAAAAAAAAAAAAGAAAAACCTGCTTTGGGAGATGAAGATTCAGCGGAGACATCAGCCATCTGATTGGAAGTGTTAAAAATTGGCGGTAGGTTTTATGGTGACACAGAAAAAGTGCAGCAAAATTAAAAAAAAGCACTCATATCAGGATGTCACATAGAGCCTTATCCCAATGCCTGCAAAAACATAGATATAATAACAAAGACTTTTAAGGTAAATCAAACAACTACAATGGAAGATTGAGAGAGAGGAAGTATACCTCCGTTGGGATAATGGTAAATGTCGGAGAGAATACAAATATAGTGAGAGAGAGAGAGAGAGAGAGAGTCAGATAGAGAGAGAAAGACTATGAGGCGGCTAAGAAGCAAAGCATTAGCAATTTTTGGACAATCATCCATTTTTATTTATTATCATTATCATTATTATTATTAATATTATCAATAATATTGTTATTATTACCTTTGATCATCTTGACCAGGTCTCTACTGCTCTCTTTAGCCATGGCTATTCTTGCTCTGAGAGAGGGAAGATTGACAGATGGAGAGATAGTGCGTAGCCATTCCGTTCTGACAGGCTTTTTTTGAATTCTTGACCATAAAAATTCATGTCTTTGCCCCTTTTCCCTGCAAAAAAGATGAAATAGGCTTATGCTTTGAACCGGACCCCTCTCTCGTATTGGGTTATTTCGGAAACCCAACTCAGCCTTTGTTATTTCTTTGGAATTATATTTAAGTTAGGGTTAGCAAAAGAAATATTGGAAATTACTTATTCACAATTTTCTTATCTAAACCGAAAATGTTTGATAATGATTTTTAAAAAGAAAAATTATATTCTGCAGAAAAGGATTATAAAAAAATAATAACCCGAACCATTTTGATTAGTTTATTTTTAAAAGTCATTCATTATTTGTTATTTGTATCTGTCAAACTTATAAGTGAAATACCAATTTTTCTCTAATTCAATTAATTTATGTGACTATTCATATAAAACTTTTTGTGAGCCACACCATTGCTCTTTTCAAAAATCTGAAATCCATCCAAAACTGGTATGTACCAGCAAACGGAAGTGAAATATCTTTTTGAGCATTCGATCAATTTCAATTTATTTAAAATGAGTTTGGATAAACTGAGGTGAATATGGGTTTAAATTTATTATTTTTCATGAGTTTAAATTAGATATGAATTTAAGGTTTTAGGTACCATTGGAATCTTATTATAATGAATTTTTTAATTTTCATGTAGATGTTAAAATGATTTTTTTTTCTTTATTTATTTGTAAATTTTGAAATTCTATTATCATGAATTTAAATTTATTTAAGTATCATAAATGTTATTTAAATGTATTTTATATTAATGAATTTAAAACAAATAATAAGCAAGTAATACTAAAAATAGTTTGGTTCAGCTGATTCATATAATTGATAACTGATTTATATACTAAATAGCTTATGGATGTCACAATCAATTGATGATTGCATTAGTTACGTTTTAAAACTTTTTCATATTAGTGCTAGCTCATTTATATTTGAAATTCATTAACCTCATAAAAATAATTATTAGTAAAAGTTTTTTTTAATTAATATCTTTTATTTATAGTTATTTGAAAATAATAATTTCTACTAAAATATTATTTTAATATTTATATAATACGTGAAAACAAAAATAATATATTCAACTTATATATATATATATATATATATATATATATATATATATATATTACACTATAATTGATAAAAAGAATATATCTTCAACGGTCATTTTACATTTAACAACAACCGCTACAAAAATTTTATCAAATATCATCATGGCAACTATCATCAGCTATTAGCTGGTATGAACAACTAAATCAAACGAACATTAAGTAGTTTTAAAACAGTAAGAATAGTAAAAAGATATTTTAAATTGATCTTAGGACATGTATGGATAATCAAAATTTACAAGTATAAAAAGTATCTAAAATAGTTTCGAACATATGGATATATGTAGTAAAATTTTGATAAAGTTTAGATATGAATGTTTCAAAAGAAATTTTAAACAAATTTGAGATATACATATCGGATTATCTTGAACTTTGTGGGTTTTTGCAATTTCATTCTACTATAATCTTTACATCAATTTTACTTTAATTCTAATCTTTTGTGGCAATAACACCTTCAATTGTAATTAATAATAGAATTGCAAATAAAAATTATTTTCATCATTTTAAAAAAATAATAAAAATAAAATGGCCAAATGCATAAAATTACCTTTGTACTCCACCAACAAAAAAATTTGTGGAACCTCAAACCTTGTGAGGAACCTATTATACCCTGAAGTTACAAAATTGATAGTATTGTACCCTTCTCTATGCTAGCAATAATAGTTTTTTGGTGACAGATAGCTTGAACCGACGATGGATATACACGACGATGTATGCATCACCATCGGAACAATATCAGAATATTATGTTGGAACGATTAGTTAATTTTAGGGCCAATGTTCATTTATCGTGGCTTATGTCTTGAGATTTCAACATGCGTATGCTCCCTTTAGAGACCACTAGTAGAGGAGATTATGTGAATGCTAGGTGTGTTTGGTTCGGCAGTAAGTGGATTCACTGGGTTTAACTGCTATTGATCCTTTCGGTTCCAAGTTCATTTAGTCAACGGGGCATTCTTCTTCTAACTTCCAAGCTACTAGACTTGACTGGGACTTTAAAAATGTTCATCGGCAATTGTTATTTTCTAGTGCTAGTCCTTCTCACTTCGAGCGTTTGGTCTCTCACCACTGCTAGCTGCACTTGGAAGTTATGGTGTCAGTTACTACTTCTCCCTCGTCTCCTTTTTGCTTTTAGGCCGCGTGGTTCTCTCACCCAAGCTTCATGCCAATAATAAAATCAGTTTGGGGGGTGTGGTTCTTGGTTGAAGGTTTGTATTCTTTGCGTTCCAAATTACAAGATTAGTGTTGGGCAAAACTAGACACTTGATAACTGAAATTCTGTATCAAGTTAAACAATAAGAATAGAAAGATTTAGAGACTAAACAATAATGAAAGAGATGAAA
>NW_028322472.1:0-21995 GCF_041381405.1 Jatropha curcas | reverse complement strand
CCTTATAACGTCCCAATCATGCCCACAAGAAGTTAATGGGATTTTCAAAGTTTTGAGAATATCCAGCAGCTGGGATCTGACTTCTCTAGCCTTCCGTAATCCTTTGACATGCAGAAAATGATCATTACACCAATCTCCCCGATACTGGTGCTCTTTCCATTGCAAGTAAACATTAAGCAAAGTTAAGTGGTCAGATTCAGGAACAAAAAATTTCTCCCTTGCAGCATCACTTTCCTCTGCTCTATCTTTGGGGCGAAAAAACACTGATGGCACTGAAAGCATCGACACAATCGTCAAAACCTCATTTATACATCCCAGCTGTTCTCCCATCAACAGCATCTTAGCAAGTGGAGGGTCTAATGGGAACTCCACCATTTTCCAGCCAAGATCAGTTAGACCTCCAACATTGTTAAGTGCACCCAGGACCCACAACTGATACATTGAATTGAGGATGTTATCCTGTGGAGGTGGGTCCATGAAATCAAAATCTAGCAAGTTATCAATTTTGAGAGACTTCAGCAGCAAAACCACATTACCAAGGTTGGTCCTCTGGATCTCTGGCACTGGACTTGGCAGCATTTCATTTAGGTAAGCACTTTCTGTATAAAGCCTATAACATGTACCAGGGCCAGTTCTACCAGCACGTCCAGCACGCTGATCAGCAGCAGCGCGGCTAACAGGAAAAACTTGGAGAGCATCCATACCCATCCTAGGATTGTAAACTTTCATTTTACCATACCCTGTGTCAATGACATAAAAAATTCCATCAACTGTCAACGATGTTTCAGCAATGTTGGTGGCAACAATGCATTTTCGGGCACCATCTTCCGCCTTTTGGAATATTTTTGCTTGCAAATCAGCTGGTAGTTGGGAGTATATAGGCAGTATCAAGAGCTTAGGTACTGCTTTATTTGAGGAAGAGATGAGTTGTTCCATGCGCTCAGCAAGGGCATAACAGGCCGCTTCAATTTCGTCTTGGCCAGTCATAAATATCAGAATATCGCCTGGTGCACTGGTAATGTGGATGGTCATAGCTTGCTTCACTGCAGCTTCAACATAATCTTCACAGGGACTTTTACTGTACAAAGTATTCACAGGGAATGTTCTCCCTGGAATGTGGAAAATCGGTACACTGCGGCACGTTAAAATTAAATTTGTATTTAAAATCTATTCAAGCCAAATGGACTAAAGAATGCTGCCTTATTTTAATAGCAAAAGGCAAATAAGTACCTCCCAAAGAAATTGGAAAATTTCTCAGCATTTAGAGTTGCAGATGTTACTATAAGCTTGAAGTCACGACGCTGTGCAACTACCTTCTTCAATATCCCAAACAGCACATCTGTGCTTAAAGATCTTTCATGTGCTTCATCCATGACTATGACCCTGCAACAAAACCATCAAACTAAAGACTTCCCATCCAGCAGAAATGAGCTCCTCATAAAATTGAGATAAACAATAACTTCTTACCTATACTTGTCAAGATCAGAATCTTTTAGAGTTTCACGCAAAAGCACTCCATCTGTCATATACTGCACAATTGAGCATATAAAAGTTTAGAATGCCATTGTCTTACAAGCATAGAATAGAACTCAAGTAAAGGTTAATGAAGAAAGTAACATGAATCGCTCAATAACCTGCAATTACAATGATAAATAACACTGCTGCACCTACTAAACTTAAAATCACTCACAAATCCAAGTCCTCAGGAATCCAGACACTGTTATCAAATCATTCTCAATGTTTTCCAGCTCTTCAATTTCAAGAGGGTCACTTTTTTGTACCCTCTAACTATCTGTGTTCCCATAGATTTCCAATTTTTTATTTTTTGTTTTACAACTTCTTAGAAAAATGCTCACACAAAGCATCATGTTACAGGAGCTTCTACCATAACTTTTAACAAAGTAGACTACTACTTTTATCATAAAAGCCCTTGATTAGAAATCTTTTGAAACCATTGATGCAAAATGAAAGTGAAGTTTAACTAAAAAATAAATAAATAAATTAGAAGTTACATATGGACATTTAAGCAATCATCATCGATAACAAAGGCTTCTAAGAAAGTATAAAGTAACATCTAATGATTATCATAGATTTTATATAATACTTGCCTTGATTATGGTGTTTGGCCCAGTCACATCCTCAAAACGAATGGCATAACCAACTTTATCTCCCAATTCAGTTTCCATCTCCTCGCTAACTCTTTTTGCGACACTCATGGCTGCCACACGCCTTGGTTGTGTGCAACCAACTATACCATTTCTCGTATAGCCATCTTCATGGAGATACTGTCAACAAAATCTAAATGTCAGGTTCCACTTCATGAGGTGCCTATAATTCCACTTGTATAACTAGTTGAACATTTTCTGCAGGTTAAACAAAAAAGAGAAAATGTAATACATAGGGAAAACCTGTGTCAATTGAGTTGTCTTTCCTGAACCAGTTTCTCCTACAACAACAATGACCTGATTTTCACGGACCACCTATCCAGTGCACATTTATAAACAGAATGAGAAAAGTGGTCATACATACATCCAAGGGGATAACCAACAGCAACAAATGAAAGAGTAACTACAGAATAAACTTTTTGTGCGTTCCTCAACCTGCAGTAAATCCTCACGAACTGAGTATATGGGAAGATATTGACGTTGCTGCGCAAGGGTTTTTGTCTTTGCAAAATCACTCACAGCCTCCTGCTTCTTCAAATGCTGAGCAAATTTGGCATCTTCTCTAAAATCCACTTCGCCTTCTTCGCCTACTGTGGCAGTATCAGCATCAATCTAGAATTAAAAGAAAGATGTCAATAACATCACATTTTCAAAAACTGTTGAAGTTAGAATTTTGTCCTACAACTCCAAGTTAACTACCAGTAGATTTTTTTTTTAAGCGACAGCATCTCAAAATCTCATTTTGGATTAATCTTTTATAGATAATAAGATGCGAGTTTAAGCTTGCAAGTCACCTTAGATTTATATTAATCAAAATTCAAAATTGATTAGGCTCAAAGTGTATTTAAATTTTAAGTGGAAAAATCTGCTGTTGAAGATAAAATCAGAGAAAGAGGTCTTCAGTGGTACTATCATTTGTTACATAGACTCTCATGTGACCTAGTTTGTAAGCATGATGTTTTTTGTAGAGGAGGGTGCTAAAAATGGAAGAGGTCGACCTATAACTGCATGAAGGGAAGTTGTCGTAAAATGTAAGCATGCCCTATAATTTGTTTTATTTATTAGTATATCACGATGATTTTAAAAAATTTTCCCTTTCAATACTCTTTTTTCCACAAAATGTATTTCAAAAATTTTTTTGCCCAGTTCATACTTTGCTTTTCATTCCTATTAATTTGATTAGGGTAGATATCATAGGATTCATAACCGAACCCAATTAATTTGGGATAAGGTTAAGTTATTGCTGTTGTAAGTGGAAAAATCTGTGTAAGACTTATAAGAAAAGGCTCTTGAATTAGCTGTCGTAAGAGAGAAGAATAGAGTTCTCTTTAAAAACTCTCATCATCGTACATTAAAGTTTTGCTCCAAAAATTTCCAGCTCAAAAACTAACGGTATCAGAGCCCTTTGGTTATTAAGCATCCTAATCAGAGTTTTACTCAAAAGAAAGAGAGTGAAATCAAGTGTCAATCAAGGGAGCTTTTCACGCAAAACTCAAGCTCAAAGAGTCATCATCATCAGAAATCAGAAATCAGAAATCAGCCTTGGAAGTATTCTCCATGTTGGAACTTTTAAGAGGAGAAGAAGGATTGTTGGCACAAGGGAAAGCTGCAATGCATTAAATGAAAGAGATTTGATTGTCAATTTAAGGAATAAAACAGCTCAAACATGCCACAAGAAGTAGTGGAAGGAGACCCTGGTTTTATTAAAAAAAAGAAAGAAGAAGAAGAAAGAAATGAGGGTTTGTTTAGCAAGTTAAGGAGAGGGTTCTCCAAGATGATTCAAGTTGAGGTATTTTGCAAAAATATGAAAGCTCAGAGTTTTTATCCAAAGTTCCAAGGAGGAGAATTAGAACTTTGTCCCCCAACTCCAAGTTACCTACCAGCAGACCTTTTTTTGTTTGTGACAGCATCTAGAAATATCTATTTGAATTCATTATACATTTATTAATTGTGTGGGGCAAATTTAAACTTGCAAGTCATCTTAGCTTTATATCCAGTCAAAATTTAAATTTGAAGTGGAAAAATCTGTGTAAGCCTTCTGTAAAAAGGCTCTTGTATTAACAGTCATAAAAGAGAAAAATATTGTTCCATTAAAAACTCTCTCATCTTTATGTATTAAAACTTTTCTCCAAAAATTTCCAGCTCAAAAAACTAACAAAAACCTCTTAATGGAAAAAGATGAAGCACATTTCCATTGAGACCATACCTGTTCAGCAGTCTTTTCAACACCAAGAATATTGCCAAGTTTCGATCCAGCGAGCTCCCAAAAACGCTGGCGTGACTTGTTCATACTTTGCTTTTCATGAATTTCTCTCACTAGAGCAGATCCTTTCCGCGAAATAATGGCCATGTCAGAGGTGGGATCTTTAATGGGCATAATAGGCTCAGCTTGTTTCGTATAAACAACTCTTCCATCAAGAAAAGGGGGTTTTGTATCTATCACAACAAATGACATATGCTTTAGCTAAAAGGAAGTGTAACACCTTTTTTGCATTCTGTTCCACCAACCAACTGACAAGGCTTATCATAATGTTCTCTTACCATGTACGAGAAGGATCACTTTTCGTTCTTCCTCATCATCAAAATCAGCCTGCACTTCAGTACCCCTAACAGCACCAGATCTCAAGAGCTGTCTGTCCTCCCACTGGGCATTATCAGCAGTCAGCTGAGACAACCTCTTGCTTTGCGCAAGTGACATTCTAGTGCCATCTTTTCGAACCTGTATGTCATGATGCCATAAACTCATTACGAAAGAACAAATGAATGATTCTCATATATGGAGAAACAACAATTTCCTGATTCAAATATGCACTCAAAAACATTATGATCAATTTGAAACACCAGAAGGCATGCAAGTTTAATTAGATAGGCAACAAAATAAAAATGTGTGCTAACAGTCCCTTACATATAATATCCATCTGCCAACATGTCAGCAATGTAAGCCAATTAACACTAAGGCCCCATCTGGTATAAATGAATCTAAAATGTAGAGGTCATTGACAAATGAACTCTGTTTAATGTATTTTCCTGCCTGGTCTGATAAACGTAAGATATGGAATTAGATTGAATTCCAGAAAATCTATGATTTAAATTTATCTAGAATTCAGATAAAACTATGATAGTTATCAAGAATACCCTTATAGAAACAGAGAAAAAAAATACGTTAAAGAAAGAAATAAAAAGCAGAGAGAGAGAGAGAGAAAGAAGGAAAGAGTAAAAGGAGATAGGAGATGTGAATTAAAGGCTGGGAATTTTTTGTCCAAAACCTAATTTGTATAAATTTTGTGGAATTGAAATTCCATTGAAAATTAGTTTAATTATGTTCCATCTCTAGAATTGAGTCCATGGAATTGAAATGAAAGTTTTTTTGTATATATACCAAATATGAGAAAATGGAAATTCAATTGAATTCCACAAAACTTTGTGGACTTCATTTATACCAAACAAGAGGAAAAAGACGGATGAAGAAACAGAAAATATTTTCCACAGATTTTAAACTTACCAGTCTTTTGGCCAATTCTGCCTCTTTTTTCTGGAATGAGGCTTCATCCCCGAGGAAAAATGATGAGCTATCACCATCAAACATTGTGTTACCTTCTTCTCTGTCATACCTATATGATGAAACTCCAGTCAGCAGAAATGGAAGTGTATGTGTGTCAGACTGTCAGTGTGTGTGAATATATATATATATCAATAACCAAAGAGAATACTACTTGAGAGTCATCAGTCATCCCTTCTGGACTGATACCAAATAATAGATGAATGCTCCAATTTCACATGTAATAACTCATATCCAGAATGCGATTCAAAAAGTATGAACATGTCTAGAGATACAGACAAAGGGATGAAGCAAAACCAAAGATACAAAAATGATATATTGATATTCATGAATTTTTGCACTTTAAGATTTCTTCGTAGGGTAACAATGAAGAAAACTGAAGCTAATTTTGGCAATTGTAAACTAATTTAAGAAACAAGTTACCATGCTCGATCAGCATTATACTCCATCTCTATGCGCATACTTTCAGTAATCTCAATATTTTTTTCTTCAGATGAATACGGTTTATCTGATCCCTCATCCTGCACATGCAATCAATCAAGTAAGAAAGTGCACGGTCATCATCTAAATGTACAGAAGAAATTTGAACACGCAACTTCATAAAACAAAGTACAGCATGCATCAGCAAATATTCACCTCCGATGATCGCGAACTTGCAGAGGAGAAAGAATGTTGATGGGACCTCACAACATGTCTAGAACTTGAAGACTTAGCTGAAGATCCAGAGGCCCGTATTGGAACTGGAGAAGGAGCAATATTATCCCATGGAGAAGCAGTAGAACCTGTACATTTCCAAAAGTTATATACTCCAAAATTAGGAAGAGAAAGGGCATAGAAGTTTCAATCACATAAGAAACATCACAACATACCAATAGAGGAAGGTGTATGGCCACCTAACCATGGGGACACTAAACGTGCATCAGGTGAGGCCCCAACAAACATGGGAGATGGTGAAGAACGATGCTGTCGGTTGGTATTAGAGTGACTATCCCGATAAGGTGTTTCTTCCCAATCCCATCTCCCATCATCCCAGTCAGACCTGCCTGCAAGATACATATATTTTTATACCAGAACGTATCAATAAAATTTAAATGCAAGTTCACAATGCTAGAATCTTGTGATGCTTCTCCCCTTGAGTGTTTTTATTCTGGACTCCAGCTCTAAAACGGTAGAAGCCCGTGATTATGTCCCCCACCCAACCCACCAATACAGAAGGGATTGGTGTTGAAGGAGGAAAATGTAGAGGGTGCAGATGGGCTAGCAGGCTTCATTGACAATCCATCACAACATATTATAATTAGAGGTTTCCATAAAAACAATTGGACATCCAAAGTTCATCATACACTTAAGAGACACATGCATATGTATCAGAGAGGAAGTTAACAAGTAAAAATTTTATAGATAGAGCAACAGAAATTTCTGCTAATGCATCATGCCAATTCTCTGTTTATTTTTCCACATTTGTTGTTTCATTCTCCCTTTTTCTTTTGTGTAAAGCAAAAGGCATACAAGATACCAAGACAATGTGACGTGTACCTGGTGTTCGACTTGAACCTTCATATCTACCCCTTTTTCTGCCATAATCTCTACTATCTTCTCTTTCATACGAACCACGTGCTTCCCTTCCATGACTCCGCTCTTCACGATTAACAGTATGCCTGTGCCTTACCTTCCTGCTTTCTCTCCTGGAGTCATCCCTAAAATCTTTTCTGATGCTTTTGAGGTCCTCTGTCCCACCCTTAGGACTCCTAGATTGGATATTGGACGAGCTACTAACATTTCTAGTCATATCCTTCAATTCAGAAAGTGTAACTTAATAAAAATCACATACAAAATATAAAATTACAAGCCAATAAACTTTGCTGACATACTTGCTAACAATACTAGAAGACCCAGCGATAAAGAAGATTAATAATTTTAATGTCAAAATATAATCAGATTAGCCAAAATATAATACCAGGATTCTGCCTATACCACCCTAAACCTTGCTAGAGCATATGATACTACTAGAATAAAGAATTGAGTAATCCCTAATTGAAAATGGACTTGACTACTCTAAATAAAACAAAAACACCCTGAATAGTGACTGCTACAGTAATGAGAATAGTTTTAACTTCAGAGTCTTTGCTTAATTCTGAAGTTTTGATCTTGTTCTCCGACATCAACATGCATATATATGTTAACAAAGGTTCACAAACATCCCCGATATTTGAGTACACAGTGTAACCAAAATGCCAAATTGCCAGTAGAAAAGACATCAATAGCCAAAAAGTTGTATAAGTAAAAAAGCAAACTGTATCTTAGTAGGTTGAGCAATATTTCAAGCTCACAAATATTGAACATGACAAAAACTAATAGCACATGCAAGACAGGGCAAAAAGATCTGTTCCATGTTTGGTGCAAGTAAGACAAATCATCAAAAAAGTTGAAGGGGAATTTTTCACTAGTTCTGAAGACAAAACATGGGAAATGCACAGTACAGAAACAAAAGTTTCCGTGTCAAATGGCTCATGAAACACATAATTTAGCTAGATGACCTCTTTATCGACCGTAAAGAACGAGACTTCTGATCATTTTGACACTAAATTGTAGTTTTATTACTAATAACAAATAGAAGGTTGAAAAGATTGGACTGTTGCACACAGCAAATAACTTTACAAACTGTTTCCCCAAAAAGCGCTGTGCCATTTCATGATGCAGAAAGACCTGGAGATTTTTTTCCCCTGAACCTTACATATCTACATCTAAAAGTATGTATGAAACCCCATATCCATTTCTGATGCAAAACAGGAATATAAGAAAATTCAAATTCATAAACTCAAGCCTAGATGGTCCAGATTTAAACCAGGGTTTATTCGGAAAATTACAGACTACTTCCTAGTTATTTTAGAGTTTTACTTATTGCTTATATTTAAATAAATTATGACGCAGCGAGATAAGCGTTGAAGAAAACAAGAATTATACCACAATAATTCTTAATAAGTTTCAAGTGCAGAAACTTAAGAAAACTCTGAGAACCAGCAATTATATTAGAGCTGAACTAAACAAAGTCTGCTCTAAAGCAAAGAAACTCAGGGCTATTTATAGCCTTTAAATCCTAAAATAACGAGGATCCTAAACTAATAAGGAAAATTCAACTAATACTAAATAAATAAATGAGAATCCTAAACAGAATGGGAAAAGCAAAACAAAACCTACTCAAAACAGGAAAAGGAAATCCTGCCCAAAATAAGAAAACATTATACTTGGGACTTTTCTTGGCCTTTTGACGCTCCAAATACTTCATAAATTTTTCTGCTACTTGTTCTACATCAAATTAGCTATTGGCCGCCGGGTCCAGTAATTCAAAATTAAGGGCAATTTTGTAAATTCCAGCTTTTGTTGCAAAACCTTTCCCTATTTCTTTATGAGCTTCATATTTACTTTAAGTCCTAATTTCGAATCCTCGTTTGGTTGGGACTATGTTATTTCTTTTAGTTTATTTGGGAATCCAAATCCTTAAGATGATGTGAACTGGTCCTCCAAGCTGTCATCTATTTTAATTCTACCAAACAGCCCCCCCAAAACCCCTCTTCTTATTTAGTTTTCCTTATCAGTCCCACCCTTCTATAAACCCTAATTGTCAATCTTATTTCTAGCTTTCAATTTTACCCAGAATTTAAACATTAATGTCTGGGCCTTCCAACTCATCCTATTTCAATTTCTAAATTAGCAGTTTGAGAAGCTATAAAATCATTCTAAAAGATTGCATGCCAAACACTTATATGATGAAGCAAAAGCATTTCTATGTACTATCAAACACGCACCAAAGCATCTTGATGACAAGTAAGGCCATTGAAGACCTTACAAAAAAGGGCCTAAATTACCAAATTATAACACATATTACCAACTTTTTGCCAACTCTACCAACCAAGAGCTATTTCCCTCTTTTTTTGTCTTTCTTTTTCTGAAAGAGATTGAACAGGAAAAAAAATATAAAAACAAGAGCTATTTTAGCATTTAACCTTAGCTTAATTCACATGACAGCTGCTAGCAATTCATTGACATCCATGAAAAATCAACAATTCACGATTTGGCAACTTCATGATTCTAATTGAATTTTTCCAGAAGATAGACTTCACTAGTAGTTCTATAGTTTTCAACTCAACAACAAAGATCACCAGTAGTAAAATCAAGGATTAACTTACATCTGATGACCTATTTTCTCTCGTGCAGTGACTCCCATGTGTAGCACTAGTTGTTGCTTTCCGAGGAACAGTACTTTCTGCAATTCATGATTGAAAATCATTTAAAAAAAATATTAAAGCTTTTGATAGACAAATAGGAGGGGAAACACAAGCATAAACATCTTTCAAGAATTAAATAAAAGCACATGGGTGTGCCTATAGACCTTGAATGCATGTAAAAGAGCACACCTCTAAACACACATATTAATTGTATTAGAAACAAAAGAATGAAAATTAAACAAATGAAAAAACCTGCTCAACATAAGAATGCGTTTGTGTAGTTTGTCGGTAAATAGCTGGTGCATGATAGATGCTACTTCGCACAAATCAACACATCAAAATTTGCTAAAATCTACAAAACTTTTTATTAGAAGGTACTAGTGTGGCTTAACAATTGCCTAATTTAAAATGAGTAGAAACAACACAAAACAAGGGTAAAGTAAAGTTGTTTCATAAAATGACAATTACACTTGGTAGTTACAACCATAGACAAATCCATCATATCATATTATACAAATGAAAAACCAAACCAAAACCAAGAGAGGAAACATTAGTTTCATAATCAACTTACTTAGTGCAATTAAAGTTGATTGTCAAAGAGATCTTGAGTATGAAAGTACCTCCACGAGAAATCTCATGAATAGTTGTTTCACGATATCTTCTAGTTAAATGATTGCTACTTCGATTAGATTCACTGGCCCCTTCATCATCTATAACAGAAGATTCAAGTTCTGAGTCATCAACAGAGGCTGCAATAGACGTAACTCTTTCTCTTGGGACCTTGAACACATCATTTGCATCAGATCCTTCTCGTTTCGCAATTGCAAGGACATCTAAACCTATTAACTCGTCGGCATTAGTTACTAAACAAATTGCAATTATAATGATGTGCTTGACAATATTTAAAAGGAGGAGGGGGCTAAAATTTCAAAAACACATATAAGAGTAGGATCCAAGTAAGAGATGCAGCATTATACCACTCATAACAAGTAATCAGAAAACACAAAAAAAAAAAAAAAATTATACTATGATAAAAAGATTATACCTAAAAGGGACTTCTTTGGAGGAGCTCTGAATTCAACTCTTTCCTTCCCAGGAACATATAGTCCCCCTCCATTGCTCTGCTCAGGTTCCAAAGTTACTGTTGTCTCATCAATGCCCATAATTGCACCGTCACCTCCTTGTTTCAAAAGGTGGACAAGCAATAAGAAATTTCACAATAGAAACAAGTAAAAATACAATAACAACTCATAAACTGATAGAGGAACCAGAAAACTAAAAGGCAATTCAGAGCATCAGATTAGATGAGGAAACAAACATATTAATACTAAAATTAAGGGGGAAAACAAAGATGAAAATTGGAGGGGAAAAAGCACTTTGCAATAGAATAAGATAGTTAAAAATAAATAAAAATTAGAGATTTTGGTTAGACAGTATACACATGCTTTGAGAAAGGGAAAAAAATGACAATAAATAATGAATCTCTTATTTGTGTTTGCAAACCTGAAAAGTTTGTAACTTTGTGTTTGGTAATTTAGGTATGATGGAATTTGATAGAGTTGGAAGCGTAATGAGAGAATAAGGACTAGAGATGATCATGGATAGGCATGACCACGGTTCTAGAAACTTCCGGTTTCAGTTATAGAAAAGATTGAACCGAAACTGAATCATTTTTATGGTTTCTAAGACGGTTTGAAACCAACGGTTAAAATTTTGTTCCAGTTTTGAACCAAAATTAGATAATTTTATTTCAAACTTTTTTAAAATTCTTTTTTCGATTTGTAGCTTGAATAAATAATAATAATAATAATAATAATAATAATAATAATAATAATAATAATAATAAATATTACTATTGACAAACCCTAAAACCAATTTAATAAAAATTCTTCAAATTTATTTTAAAAAATTATAATAAAACAAAAAACATTAAAAGTTTCTTTAACAATTTAGAAACCTCAATCCAACAACCGGCTTTATGTTTGGAACAAATGAATCATAAATGTAGAATTCATTTATAGATATTCAATCCAAGAGCATTATTCAAAAGTTTATCATTATATAGATCTATATTTACATTTAAGAATTCTAATTTCTAAACTTAGTTAATGTCTCTAAGATGTTGCCGAAATTTCGGCAAATCCTCCATGAAAATTGGACTATCTACCTATTTAACAAGCATCAAATATTAAAGATTTATCAATCAAATCTACACAGTCCATCCATCGGAATCAATTAACATCCCTTCCTCCAATCAATATAGACATCATTATCAATAACGTCCTTATTACAACACTAATAATTACAAATTATATGTTTAATTCTTAGTTCAACCTTGTATAAGTTCACAACAATTCTTAAACTTAACTCTTTTTACCCTCCTACCTACACATACAAGTAGAATTTCATATAGTTAAAATTCGTGTCAACTATTCACATCTTCATATAACTACTAGGCTTCTAACCGTTATCAGAACCCTTGTCAAATCTTTATTTCTAATTCCTCATGCTAAATAAAAGATATACTTTATATCCATATAAGGTCATAATAAATTCTTAAACTTATACTATTCATATACACACACACCCATGTATTTACATTAATCCTTATATTTAACATTCTTATATAATTAACTCATCCTGATCATCTCTAACCTAAAAGAAATCACACACACACACACACATGCACACACCACCCCCCCCCCCCCCAAAAAAAAAATAAATCTAGACTAACCATTATAATTTCTACACCAAGTCAAAGTCTATCATTCACATATACTGAATAACTCCATATTTTCCATCTTAATCATATTTAATTAAAGTTATATAGCTTCCTATTCCTTTTCTATATAGAAGGCCAACTTTCTAAGATCTCAGCTTAGAGGTTCTAGGATTTACTCTTTTACCCAAGCAAGAAGACACCTAGTAGGTCAGAATCAACATGAGAATGTAACAATGCCTAGCTTCATTCAAATAAAACCCATAGATTATCCAGTATAGCTGCTGCCATTTTTAACAAAATTCCAAGTTTTTGCCAAAACTAGCAATGAAGGCATCAATTTCTTCATATCATATCAAGAAATCAAGCAAAATAGCTAAACCAGCTGCTGCTGTATTAAAGGAAATTTAATTTCTTGACTAAAATTTACAATTAACACATTAACCCATTATTTACCTTCGAAAAATTCAGTTAATAGAATTAATCTGCAAATTAAATCTCAATTTCACACAGTGAACAAAAAGATTATAATTTACAGATACTGCAAATTGTCACGACCCGTTTCCATGGGCCGGACCTGCACTAGGGCTCAGGTAAACTTAAGGCCCCCGAGGCCCATAGTAAGCCTGAATCACCAAAATTCAACTATTTTAATATGAATTTCTACCATTCAGCCCATGTTATTACGCGCAATAAACCTCATAATTATACTATATTTCGGCCCCCAAATTTAGCATTTTAAACACTTTATAAATCAGCCCAATTTGTAATACACTACAGTCATAACATGGGCTATCGGTAATACATGCACTAGGGATACATATATCTTACAACTGCGGAGTTTGATAATGTCTAGGAGTAATAAAATTTTTATGAGTAACAGTACATTAATTAGTCAACTACAGAAATTTAGAAATTTACTTTTATAGCTCTGCGGAGAAGATTGCACAGCCTCAGCCAACTCGTAGGAAATTCCTAATTCCTGAAAAGTTAAACAAGGGAAATGTGAGTTTTATAATGAATAGGAATTACTGCACCACACACGCATTCAAACGAATGTGTAAATAATTAAATCCATTTATCCGACTAATTATATGGTCACGCAGACAGTAACACAAATGGCATCACAACAGCACTTACACATATTAACACCTTCACATAATCACATCATGTGGAAATTGGTCTGTGGCGTCACCGAAACCCCCGATGAGCCGTCCTCCCATATGGCTTATCCTCTCATGACGTGTGCACTAGGGAGCCGGTCCTCCATACCGGGCCCGACCGGTCTAATCCTCACTTCACAGCCCTCTCATTGTTTTTCCATTCTCTCTTTTCTTTTCCATATCGACAGGAGGCCACCCTGTGATTTTCCATACTATCCATATCATATCATCAGGTATCATCCATATCATATCATCAGGTGCACACGGGAGCGCCAATCTCCCCATACCTGGCCGACTGTCAAATTTCACATTTTCATCATTTCCAGGACCGTCCTCACAAACCCACGGTGACCCACTTCATCCCAATTCCATACAAACAAGGCATAGCAATGTCACAACACATCTAATCAAACATTGCAATTAAATGCAAGCACATTAAATGAACAAACATTGTTATGCTAATGTTCAAATATAAACATATATACAATAAGTAGAAAAGTAATGAATTAAATAAGTGATAATCAAATAAATTGACAATTATAGCATTATGTAGCAATGTAACTATGCATAATGCTGATGATATAATACTATTTATTATTATTTATTACACTAGATACTTAAATTTCAATTCCAACTTGTCGAATTAATGAACCAACTAAAGTGATTCTAATGAAATGAAATTGGGAGGACAGGAAAGAATTAATTAAAACTTCCTCCCAAATAATAAAGGATTATCCTAAATAAATCCTGCGGCCCTATTCACGAGTAAAACTATTCTAGATTCTGTCGAAATTTCGGCAGAACCTCCCTTAAAAATCGGACTATCCACCTATTTAAAGAAACACAACTTAATATATATAGATATCAATCATTACACCCAGCCCATCCATCGGGCGATCAAGCAATTAAATTTCCCTTCCTTCGTCCAATTAACAATATCAATATTTAATCACCGATACCAAACTTTAACTTCACTTTATAAGGTTAAGCAAATAAGCAAATAACTAAGTAAATAAACAATTGAAAACTAATATTGGCCTAACCTTTACATCCTTCTAGTGTCACTATATATATACATACCTTTAATAATTATATACAGCTATAATTTACCAACTCTTCCATTCCCTTCTTATTTATTTAGATCTCGCAATTCCGGCTAATGATCCATGAATCATCGTCTATCGAATATGAATAAGCGTTTACAATATAATCTAAATATTTCACAAAAGATCAAAAGATTTCAGATTTAGAATATTTATATATAATACAAAACATACTAATTAATCCTTAATTAACGTTCGACTGCATATTACTTAAAATATTACCCTTATTAATATTAACTTCATAGAAACTAAAACATCCTAATTATTATCAAATTCATACATATAACTTATTTTGAATACTAACCAAACGTAATTACTTTGCTAACTAGCTAATTAAACCTTTCTAAGATCGTATAGTGTCTTGTTTATCGACTTTCTGTGATTTTCCAGCCTGAAGCCTAATTTCTAAATATACGGTCAATCCACAGTTCAATATCAATTGATGTCGAATAGTAAAAACTAATTATATATTCATACACGAAAAATGCAATGTTCTGCCTATTGGAAACTCCGGTCACGGGAGCCACCGCTGTCTCCGCCGTCTACAGTGGCCAGAGGTACCATGGTTCCAGGAATCTTGCAACTCTTACGCCAAACATAGCAAAATTTCATATAAAACCTCAGTTCTATAGCTAACTACTACAAATTATGTCAATATCTAACGAAATCCAAATTTATTATTTCTTAAATCCCTAAGTCCCATTTTGATCAATTCCTTCAATAAATCGCCTATTCTATACAAAATAATTTGCAAAAGAGTGAGGAGGGAGGATATCGGCTTACCTTGTCGGCGATAGTCGCCGGAGTTGCTCGGAGAGAAGGACGAAGACGCGACTGTCTCGATCGGGCTGAAGTCGCGGCTTCGTTGTGACTTTTGCGCTCACAAGAAATGGAAACGGAGAGAAGGGAAAGGAAGGCCGAACTGCTGCGGCGAGGAGTCGACGGCGAGGAGGCGCGGCGCGGGGGTCTCTGGTCGTCAGAAAAACGAGAGGAGGAGACGGGCGCTCAAGAGGGAAGAAGAAGAAAGATAAAAAAAGAAAATGGTTTCTGGAATTTTATGGGGCATTCCGATTCGATTCGAACCCGTTTGGCTCAATTCAATGATTTTGCTCAATTTTTGTTTGATTTTCGAGTTTTTCACTTGGTTTTTAGAAAATTCAAACTGGTTTAAAGGTCCCAATTGATTTATATTAATTGATTTAAAATTTATCGTCCAATATAATACTTAAAGAAGTTTAGAAAATCCTCCGTTAGGAGTTGCCACACTATACTTGGGCTTGGGCCAACTCGCGAATTTGGATGCGGATTAAGGTTATAAAGTACTTGCAGCCCACACATGCAAAAATCCTGATTTTTATTTATTAAAATTCAAAAGTTTCGAAAATAAAATACGGGTGTTTCAATTTTCCTCCCTCAGGACAATTCGTCCTTGAATTGAAATCTAATAAGAAAGAGTAAGATTGGACACATAGGCGACTTCAAGGTTATAAAAAATTACTTCAAATAAAAAGAGACAATTCAAGAGCGAATAATATAGATCAAGGAAAGGAAGGGGATGGGGTATTCTGATTGTACTTCTATCACCAACCATCATATTTAGAATAAAATTTCGTTCAACTATTTAGTACCACCTAGCTAAAGCTTCGAGAAACTTAATCTTATCTATTAGCTTAGCCTCCAAATTCTATCATCAGTTAGCTATGAATCTTTTAGGAAAATCTTTCTTTGGTAAAATTTTACAATAATACCGGGTTTAGCAGAAAAATGCATAATATATATTATATATATTTTTCTCAAGATTATATAATTCTATTGAAAATTTAAATTTTAGTAGGTATGCCTAGGGGTGGCCACGGTTCCGGAACCGGCGGTTCCGGTTCCAAAAAAACTGGAACCGAAAAAGTCCGGTTCCGGTTCCGGTTTGGAACCGGACGGTTCCGGTTCCGGTTCCGGTCCGGTGAAAACCGACGGTTCCGATCGATTTTCCGGTGAATCACATAATTTTAAATTTTAAATTTTGAAGACCGGTTTTCAAAATTTAATAAATTTGTGAAAGTTATTTATAAAAAAAATACACCTAAAAAATTAAAAAATTCTACAATTAAATTTATTTTTTTAAAGACTTGAATATAATTATTTTTACAAAAAAATTCTTCAACTGAAATTATTTTTTGTTTAAAAAAGTTTGAATAAATTTAAAAAAATATTGTAGAGAGAGTAAGTAGAGAGAGTAGAGATTTTTTTGTAATGAATTTGTAAATGAAATGAGGTATTTATAATAAATCCAAAAATTAATTTTTCAAAAATACCCTTGAAACTAGCCGTTATATAGCCGTTTATAGCTATTGGGAGGAATAATTAATAGATTTCACAATAAAATAAAAAAAAAAACACAACGTTCAGACCAATAATTATAAGAAGAATATGTATTATTTTTTTATTTCATTTTTCTGTTGTCCCTTTGTAGGGTGTAGGCTAGGTAGGGTTTATAATTTTATTGTGTCTAAGGTTGGGTGGACAGAGTGGTGGGGTACTGGGGTTTCTTTGCTCTAAAAGGAGCTTTTTTTTTTTTTTTTTTTGGTGTGACAGTTTATAAGAACCTCCTGTTCGAACCGGTTCGAACCGACGGTTCTAACCGGCCGGAGAACCGGCGGTTCCAACCGGTTCTGACCGGTTTTCTGGAACCGCCGGTTCTGGTTCCAGAAAATCTGGAACCGGAACCGAACCGGAATATTCCGGTTCCGGTTCGTCCCGGTTCCGGTTCTCACCGGTTCCGGTTCCGGTTCCGGACCGGTTCGAACCGACGGTTCCGGTTCCAGGAACCGTGATTTGGCCAAGCCTAGGTATGCCTCCATGAAAACCACGTTCAAATAGAGTTAAAAGTAAACAGTGCTAAAATAAAGAAGCTCTTTCCATAAACCTAACCAAAAACACGTATTTTATGAAAGCAAATTCATATTTATGAAGACCAAACACATGATTTATGAAAGTAAAAACAACTAAAACTTGATTTATTTATAATAATAAGAATTAACTCATTTAATTCACATATATAATTACTAACACTCTCCTCAATCAAAAAGATTTGAAAGCTATTACTTTAATTCAAAATTTCAGAAATCGTCGTGCAACTTTCGTTGTCTTTAGTATCACAGGGCGATTTAAGCTCACTCTCTTAGTTCCTATCTATACAGGTCCTATTCTCCCTATAATATTCTTGCCATACACCGGTTCAACTATCAGACAGCTCTTGGA
Organism: Jatropha curcas; assembly: GCF_041381405.1. Lineage (NCBI taxonomy): Eukaryota > Viridiplantae > Streptophyta > Magnoliopsida > Malpighiales > Euphorbiaceae > Jatropha > Jatropha curcas. Next base: position 3,805 of record NW_028322472.1, on the reverse strand, counting down.
CTAAAGGATCTCATTGCACTCCATAGTTATCTTACCTCTACAGAGATTTTAATGCTTTCTGCATAAGCATCAATCTCTCTCTAATACTTATTCTTTAAATTTCCTTAATAGTTATCTCTAAAATTTACTTTCATAATAACATCTATTAATAGTTCACCTTTCAGCTCTCCTAGCTCATTTTCCTTTTAATAATCTCCCAAACTACCTATGTTGCTTATTGGTCCATTCTAAGGATATTAGAGTGTCTTATTAATTATGTCGTCAACTTGATTTCTTTCGTGCTCCTAATCGTCGTTATTCATCATTTATGTATTACCAGTATTTCGACCTAACATTTATTACTTACCTTAAATACTCGCTTATACCTAATACCCATCAACACGAAGGTGCTTAATAAAATTTCTTAGATTCCGTCTTAATGCTGTCTTGTTATCCAAATATCACATCAACTAAATAGACATCAATAACTGAATTTCTTTTACCAAATTTTGTGTTAAACTAAATAATTTATTCGTTTCTCTATAGAATTTCAGTTTATACTTCAATGAAAAAATAATAGCAAAGTTCCTAACTAGCAGCCATAACACATAAGTTAATTATTTCATATCAAAGTTTTGGAGTATAATATTAATCTCCTTCACATTATATCAAGAATTCAAACTAATGGCTAATATATATTACAACTCAATCAATCTTCTCCTTACTTAAGTCTAGCAAGATATTTATAAATTCCTCAAATTTATCTACCACTTGCTCCTAATATATATTACAACTTGTTATATATTATTCCTATGCCCTTAAGCCATCAAAGTCCGTTCCTTATGTTATCTTCTTCATTCAAACATTTAAAGAGTCATGTATCCCAAATCTGGTTGCAACTTAACCTCTATATCAAAATTGTCTACTCAAACCTTTCCAACGTTCATGTTCTTACTTAGCTACTAACTGTCTACTTACTTATTATTATCATCACTATTTATTTTATTCTTCGTGTTTCTTAACTAAATCTTTAACTTTATTTTTAATTGATTTTATTTTAGGGTCAAGTTATAAAAAAATTTCCGGTTTTCTATTTTTATATTTCCTAGTTTTATATGTTTAATTGAATAGTATTAACCAATCAAATTAAAAATTATTATAAAATTTTAATCAACCAATAAAATTAAAATTTTTCTAATTGGGATTAAATTATCATTAATGATATTGTTAATCAACCAATAAAATACAAATAAAATTTAGAATTCCTATACATAAAAAATTATAATTTAATATTATATTATATTTTGAATATTGAAATTCTCATAGTTACCTTTCTTTCATTGAAATATTTGAAATTAAAAAATAAAAAATAAAAATATTATCTTGACAAATATTAATCTTATAGTCATAATAAAATATAAATAAAAGGAGAAAGAAAAAAAAAGAAAAAGATGCAAAACATGTTATCAATTTATGGTTATAACTTTAGCAACGGGTAAAAATTTCAATGCTAAACTATTTGTGGAACACTTTCCCAATTCTTAGCAACGGAAAGAAGAATGAAACTATGTTAGAAAAAATCAATTCAGGTTATAACTTTAGAAACGGAAACCTATTTGTAGAACCCAATGAAACAAACAAGATTTGTTAATTAATTAGAAAAATCTGATTAAGGAAACTAATAACTAATCTAATTAAAAATTATATAATTTTAATCAATCAATCAAAAAAATTAAAATTTTTTTAATTAGAATAACATTAAATTATTTTTAATGATACTTTTAATCAATCAATAAAATTAATAATTTTCTAATTATAATAAAACTAAATTATCCTTAAATATTTTTAATCAATTATTAAAATTAAAAATTTATAAGGATACTTACCACAAGAAGAAGACATGATTGTAAATTCAATAATTTCAAATTGACAAAAGCTTTATGTAATAATTCTTGATATAGTCAAAAGTAATTAAAACTAAACATATATATAATGTTATGATATGACAAAATCCTAATTAGAATGATATTAAAGGACAAATTCCTAATTAGAATAAGATTAAATTTGTAATATTAAATTGGATAATTTAATATTAATGATATTAAATTCCTAAACCAATAAAATTAAAGTCATAAATTGGAGAATTTCCTAGTTAGATTTAGATTAAACTTTCTAATAAAATTTAGATTCAAATAGGAAATTAACATAACCAATCAAAATTAAACTACCTTTATTTTTCAACCAATAAAATTAAAGTTTCATAATTAGATATGACTAAATTATCCTTGATGATATTTTGATTTACCACTAAAATCAAAAGTCCGTAGGGACATTTTAGGGACTCAATGTTCCCCATTCGTACTTTTATACAGATTAACAAAGAAATTTTATCCATTACTAAAGTAAATCAACTAACATTTTACATGTATTAATTGTCAAAAGAATACAAATTTCAATTAACAAATACAAACTATATTCACAAAAGTCAATAATGTTTATGAAACAACCCGAATTTTTATTTTCAAAGATTTTCCAATTAAATTTAATAAACCGACAGCTTGGAAATTTATTTTAATATTTTATTGCGAACATTGTGAGAAATCGAATCGAAAACCGATTGAAAAAGCCGAAAACCAATTGAAAATCAAAAGATTTGGGTCGAATCGAACCGAATCGAACCGGTTCGACCCAAACCATCTAGAAGCATCTATTCTTTTTTTTTATCTCCAGCGCTGCACCTCTACTTCTCATCCTCACCAGCGCCCCACCTCCACTCCACCAACACAGCCACCGCGCCTCCTCCTCCCTCCTCTCTTCTTCTTTCTTCTTCTTCTTCTCTTCTTTCTTTCTTTCTTTCTTTCCTTTTTCTTTCTTTCCTTTTTCTTTCTTCTTTCCCTTTCTTCTTCCCTGCAACTGTGTCTGCGTCACTGCCAGCAACTCCAGCAACGTCGGCCGATCACCACCGCGCGCCAGTTGCAGTCGCACCGCCTCCATCGCGCGCCAGCACGTCCCGTAGCTCCTCCGCGCGCCACAGTCGGCCCTCTGCCAGGTCTGTCGCGCCTACAGCAGCAGCACCAGCTTCAAGCCTCACCGCCAGCCGCACCTCCGCCCTCTGCCAGATCACCCAGCCACCGCTGCAGCTCCCTGTCGCAGAAACACCACCAGATCGTGCCACCTTCGCCTTCCCTTGCCACTGTCAGTCGGATCGGACCACTTCTGGCGTGCGTAGCTCCGATCCAACACGAGCAAATTTCCGATCTAGCAAAAATTCGACAAAAAAAAAAATTATATTTGGGGTATAAATTAATTTAACTACATTTTCGTTAATTTAATTTTTATTAATGATAGTTAATTAAATTTAGTCACTTTAGTTAGTTTAATTCTAACAATTTTAGTTGATTAACTTGATTTTAGTAATTGATTTTAGTAATCTTGAGTAATTAATTTAAATAGTATTAATTTATTGATAAATAAAAATTTAGTTAGTAATTTTAGTTGTTTAGTTAGTTTAAAATGAATTCAAAATAGTTATTGATTAATTAATATGAAGTAATTATTGATTAATAAAAATAATAGTTAGTTAAAATTAAATTCAGTATTAAATAATTTATTAGGAAATTTTGGTAATAATAAAATTTATGGAATTTAAGTGTGGATTGAAGGTAGATTATATTGTATGTAATTTTAATTTATAAATTATGGATGTAGGTTGATGTTAAGGTGAATGTAATTTTGATATTACTATTTGGATGGAGGACGGGAAAAATTGCATTGATTGAATGCCCGACGGATGGGCTGTGTGGTTTGGAATTATAAATAAATTGTT
>NW_028322471.1:0-14427 GCF_041381405.1 Jatropha curcas | reverse complement strand
GTATCTGTACCGGAACAATTTATGAACCTTGTTAATATTGATGAAGAGGTACAAAAAATAGATGAATCACAACCCAGAGGTGATCATCAGATTCGAAGAAAAGAGAGATTAGATACGACAGATTTAAAGAGATACAGCAGAAGGGAGAAGACTAGTGCCACGTGCATGATCCCAATGCCCAACCGTCTTCCTTGCAATGAAGTCCGGAAAACCAATGCGGTGAGCTTCCAATAACTCCTACTATCCCTACTTCTGATACAACTTCTATAATACATAGTGTTGATCCTGACCCTGTTGTTAATCTTGTTATCGATGACACTGATATTCCTATTGCTCCCAGGAAAGGTGTGAGATCTTGTACTAAACATCCCATTTCTCAATTTGTTTCCTCTGACTTTTTGTCTTCTTCCTACAGAGCCTTTGTCTTGTTTGTTTCTTCTGTTTCTATTCCACAGGATTGGCAAGAAGCGCATCAGGATCAAAAATGGAAGGAAGCAATGGTGGAGGAGATGAAAGCTTTGGCAAAGAATGAAACTTGGGATCTTGTTACTTCTTCAGTAGAAAAGAAACCAGTGGGATGTAAGTGGGTGTTTATAGTAAAGCATAGGGCAGATGGCTAAGTCGAAAGGTACAAGGCTAGGTTGGTTGCTAAATGATACGCTCAGACTTATGGTGTTGATTACCAAGAGACCTTTGCTCCAATTGCAGAGATGAACAAAATCAGAATCATTCTATCATGTGCAGCTAATCTAAACTGGGAGTTACATCAATTTGATGTAAACAATGCCCTTTTGCATGGAGATTTAGAAGATGAAGTCTACATGGATATCCCTCCTGGATTTGATTGTCAGAAAACCAAAGGAAAGTTTTGTAGGTGTGAAGAAGGCCTTATATGGTCTCAAACAGTCACCTAGGGCATGGTTTGACAGACTTAGTAGGGCCATGATCTCCTTTGGCTACACTCAGAGTAATGTTGATCATACACTATTTATCAGACACAGTAGTAGTAAGATCACATTACTTATTGTCTATGTTGATGATATGGTTGTAATAGGAGATGATGAAACAGAAGTTGCTCGCCTGAAGAAATTACTGGCTCAAGAGTTTGAGATTAAGGACTTGAGAGGGAGTGTTGTCTAGTAGAGTTTTATGTGCTATTTTTTAATCTTAAATGTAAAGGGTAGCATAGGTATTTCCATATACTTCTTATGTATAAATAGATGTGTAACCATTTTTTACATAAGAAGAATAGAAACTTTTTACCCTTCACATAACATAAAAACAAAAATATAATTGATCAAAAACCCTAAGAATGTTTGTAGATAGGAGTTAATGTACAGGTTTCACAAGACAGATAATAACTTCTTTATTATTCAAGCTGGGAATTTTTAGTCATCTATCTTGAAAAAAGTCAATGATTATGATTAAACTACATACTTGTCACCAAATTCAGGAGTAATTTAAGAAAAAAAAAAAAAAAGAAAAGCAAAGAAAGAGTGCAATGTTTCAACTAAAATAAGTGTTCTATCTCGAAAATATGCACAAATTTAAAATAAAAAAAAAAAAAAAAAAAAAGAGATGATGACAGCACCTGAAATATGCAAGACAAACTGTCTCACAATCTTGAAGACCAAACCATATTAAATTTTTACAGCCTGGGAATTCAGGTGTTTCTAAGTTTCAAGTGGTTCACATTTTATAGCTTCGACACTCAGAGACTGAAATGTAGTAGCAAATCTTATGATTTGATGACTACATTTCACAATTTTAGAAAAAACGAACACAAATGAATTTTTCACAAGATATTCCAGGGTTTGATATTTAAAAAAAATATATATATATATCACTTATGGTTAGTCATCTTAAACAAGAAATCCATTTAATTTTAACCCCACAATTGAACCGTGGAGGCAAGGGAAAAAAATGTTATTGAGTGCTATTGGAGATAAACAAGTAGGCCCAATTATAGCCACATTGAGGCTAAATGATATTTTTTGTTTCTAACTTTCTACTGGGTCTAAGATTACCTAGTCAAAATGCTAAATAACAATAAACCATGAGCATGAGCTTTTTACTTTTTGATTCATTGACAAATTTTTAAACTTGGGTTAAGCAGATAAAAGCAAATTTAAAAAAAAAAATTACGAAAAAATTCATAACCTCCTCAAATGTAATACACCTGTATCACATGATCAAGAAATTCCAATTTTCAACATAAATAAATGCAGTGAGGAATTTTGTTATGGTCCCAAATTTGGATCTGGTTATGGGATCTTCAAATTAGGGGATCACGTTTGAGATGGGATGTCTTAGGAGGAGTTTTCTTCCTTCTGTGTATGGTGACAGACTTAGAGAATCTGCAATCTCCTAGAGCTCAGTAGAGAACTCTACAATCTCTGAGTTTAAGGAACTCAAAACCTTTTCTTAAAATCCTGCCTACATTTTGCTGATATCACAATCTTTTAAACAACTAAATGCAAAGCTAAAACTACCCACTACCCATACAAATGAATAACCTCCTTAACCACCCCACTAACACCCACTAACAAAGAAACTGATAATAACATATAAAACTGAATGACTAAATAAAAATATCTTAAGTACAGTAGTAAAACTGCAATACGTATAGTAGCTCCATAACATATGCCCCATTGAAAGGTGCTTGTCCTCAAGCGCATAGGACGGATGGCATGTAATCTTCAACTTGTAAAAATATGATGCAAATAAAATCCTTGTCATCCTCTATTATTGCTGCAAATAAGGAGCTGTGTTTATTGCGCTTCTATATTTAATTAAAATTCCTGGATCAAATGGCTCCTCTAATGTTTCCTCTACGTCATTCTCACATTGCTTCTTCTCAATCTCTTCCCATCTAGAGGCTCCCAAATCACAAGCAAGACCCTCTAGTTGTGCTAACAGTTGCTTTTGTTTGATTATTTCCTTCTTTTGCTCTGCCTTGTCTTCTAGACACATAACTATTAAGACTTGAAATGGTTGCTGGAAAACTTTTGGCTCTTCAACAGTTCTAGATTGTTTCAATTTTCCCAACTTTCCAAAATTATTACTACTTAAAATAACTAAATAACCTGCTTAACCAATCCACTGATACCCACTAACAAAAAAACTAATAATAACATGATAAAAACTGAATAACTAAATAAAACTATCTTAAGTACAGCAGTTAAACTACCCCACGTATAGTAGCGCCATAACAAATTTCTTCAGCCATATGTAGAGAACAATTCAACCACCAACTTAAGACTACAGGCACAAACACAAACTTTGATGAAGAGATAAAACTTCAAGGGCAAAAATTAAAACCACCAACCTGAGTGAAGATGGGACCACTGGCACGATTAAATACAGAAGAACGAATCGTTGAAACTGCAGGATCTTGTCCATAAAGTGTAATTCTTGACTGTGTGATCTGTGAATCCAATTGGGTTTCTCGTTCTAAGAATAAAGCCTCCCTCTTTCCTGAGAAAGCATAATCAGTATCAAACCCACCTTGAGAAGTAGAATGCACCAATGGCTTGTCACTCCATGTTTCCGTTTGATGGTCTTGTGAGATCATTGCATTATACTATATAAATGGAGTAGCCCCAATTAGTGCACTGCAGTGTAGAGTCTATAGTTTTGTAATCACTGAAAAATTAGACTTACATTCTTTTCAAACAAAGGAATGACACTATGATCAACCAAAAACTTCCTCAAATGACCCACTATTGCCTCTAAAGCCTTAAGAGCCTTCATGGCTTCTCCCTGCAACTCCACAATTCTCTCATCTGCAGCAACATAAAAGGGCGCTTCATCTGCCAATCAAGAATTTTAGTCTCAGTTGCATTATCCAGGGATTAGAAAAAATAAATAATGTTCAACACAAAAAGTAAGCGATTAGGCAACCAAAATTAGGAAAGCCATATTTGGAGACAAAGATAGCATTGACTATCTCATGGTAGCATTAAAAACCAATAATAAGCAATAAGGATTCATGACCAAGCAAGCAAAGCTTATTCATATAAATGCAACTTCTCCAAATTTCTGGAGCTACCAAACCCTGAATGGTTATGAGAACCTAAAACTAGACACAACAAATTTACAACCTTCCCAGAATTTGAATTCTTTTTGTAACCATTGCTTTCAGCAAACTTCCTCCCACCTTTTCTTCCTCAAAGGATATGTTTCCTCAGAATTTTATTCTTGATCTCAACATTACCTTTACATATGAGGGAAAAATCATTAAGCAAGGAAAACCATGTCCCCATCAGTAACAATAGCATGCTGGTGGTGCAGAGGTCAGCAACAGTGTTCTGGATCTGGGAAGGAGCTGCTCCCTTTATCAACTATGGTTGTTACTATGATACATCATCTAGGTCTGTACTTGGATACTTTTTGCAATACATGTTTGCAATGTACAACCTCTCAAAAACCCAATCTTTGGAAAGAAACAATTTGTTGCTTTGCCTGAATCCTACAACCAGAGATTTGCGAGAAAAAAAAAAATTGTCACCAGCTGATTGGGAAAGTTGATCTAAACACACTGTCATACAAGCCTTAGGACATATATATATACATGCACAAAAAGCTAGGCACGTCTACATTCATCTATGCAGAAAAGTAGATGTGAACCACAGAGAAATTTAAGTTCATCTATATCAGCAGATGAACTAGCATTTCCTGATACAATATGTATGACGAGTTTCAGATTTCGGTTCAACTCCCCAAAAAATGTACAGGAAAATCAAAAGAATGAAATTAAATATCAGCTGTCTTTGATAATGGACAGGTAGATAAGCATAAGTACAGTTAAATTTTTATCACAATAACAAGAGATCATTTTATACTGATCTAAAAGAAGTTCAGGATTTACAAAACAAATTGTTTTATACCTTACTTAAAGGTATATTTTGCAAGTGTTTCGCAGTAAAAGTTATGGTCATTTTTGTTTCATGGGGTAACATACTTGGAGATGTATTTCAAAAAAGGAATCTGACTGGTGTAGTGAAATTTAATTTGAACATATTTATATATCAATAAAGAAAAATTAAACTTAAGCTTAGGGAGAATGGTATTTTTCAATTTCAGCTACGCTAGTCAGGGTGGCTGGAACAAGATACCTAGAGAACAGGAGAAATACACAATAGTCCCTTCCAAACTTCAGGTGGTCTGATGTATTTGTGACTTGCAAGTGAAAATCTGTAATATGTCCTAGTGCATTAGTTACATTGAATAATCACCCCTATGACAAACAAAGTCAGCTAGATAAAAGCAAATGCAAAGCCACCGGGAAGTACTAAAGATATCTCAGACACATTTGCCAGCACAACAATAAATATAGGCCGGTAGAAGTCAAAATCTCTATTATGTTCCAATATTCTATCAGAACACTTAACAAAAACAGTATGTGATATAGAAAATGAATCAAGCTCAAGAGGGAGAAAAGTACAGATAATGCACAGGAAATTGGCAACAATTTAAGATTTTACTGACCAGTGTAATATAAAAAGGTTGTGTTACAGTATATAATAGAAGTCCAGAGCATACCTTCTGATAATACCCGAACAGATGCACCAGAAGTCTCTTGTATTGACTTGATTAATGAGCCCTGCTTTCCAATCAAATTAATGGCCTGTGTGGATGCTACCAATAACCGAATAGAGCAAAAATGCAACACCAGCTGCTCCAAATGCTTTAGCATCACCATCAGGTAATCCAGTAACGCGTTTAAACACTCTTATTGCAGCATCCATTGCCGGGGATAGAGGTGCCTCTGGCTCTTCCTTTCCAGATATCAACACCTGTAAGAAAAATGGGAAAATCATACGGTAGGAAACTAACATGCAGACTCTAATTCAGGTACGATAACAAGATTAGTTCACAAGAGAATAAATGACAGAACAAAAAGATCAAAACTTAAATTCCCTTGTCTAATCAATCAAAAACACTAATTTTCAAATGAATAAAGAATCCCCTCTTATATCAATTTCTACCCCTGAGCTTTTGCTCTCCTTATCTTCAAGGTCTCCCTGGTGCATACTAATTTTTTTGTCCAAGCAACTAAATCATAAAAGAACAAGAAAATAAAAAAGCAAAATAAAACTAATGCTACACTAAACAGATAGGCTACAAAGCCATAGATATGAAGCTAAAGCAACGAGCAAATTCAAACCTAAACAAGCAATGCTAAAATGAAAAGAAACGTACAATGCGATCTGAAGTGCCGTTAGGGGCTTCAAGAACGCGGATGCGAGCATGAGTTTCGTCGCACATTTTCTTTATGATGTCACCCTTGCGCCCAATGATACTGCCGACCTTCAGCACTGGTACTATCAACCTGAATACGCAATCTCCTGGCCATCCCGGCCACCTTGTTGTCGTAGTGGCGGGATTAGGTGCAGAATTAGACTCGGGCACACAGTTTTGCGTCAATGGGTCGGTTTCCGTACTTTCTTCTCGGGCCGTTCCTGTTGTACTGACAGCGACGGTTTGCAGGTTGGTTCTGGGCAATCTGTACAGTCTTGGGGATTCGCACAACCGTTGTCCATCGGTTTTTCTGCTTCAGTGGCGGTGGCCATGGCCATGAATCGAACAGAGAGCTAGGTTAAAGGTTTTAGAAAGGAAAGGTGGAATTTTTGGTGATTTTATTGGGACCAAGGGTTAATTATAAATTTGATGTATCGACTGTTTAAAACTTTCTATTTGAGTATCTCAACGAAAACCTTTACAGTCAAATATGTATCTCAACTCCTAAATTATTTTTAATAGCTATCTTCAGCTTATATGGATTTCTAGAAACACAAGTAGGATGTGCGGGACCACTAAATGTTCAAAAATAGCTGAGTTGGATCTGAAATGGCCAGCCATGTCAGTTTGACATGTCAAATAAAAGATCCTACGTATCAAGAAGGCCACATGTTCTACTCATCTATTTAGCCTCTTTAAAGTCTAAAAATAATCCTTGAAATTCTTCAGGGCCCATTATCAATCCCAACAACAACCACCCTTGCTCCTCCGATACAACCACATGGACCTGTTCCTCTCCCCGCTTTTCCTAATGCCCACTGCCAAATGACTCTCATCTCTGTTCTCCCTGTCTAGTTCCCGAATTTTCCTTTCGGTTCACGAAATTCAGTATTGGCACCACCAACGGCCGTTTCTTTTTCGATAAGTTCCTATACATGGCCTACTTGATAACAGAAATTCACTTCCTGCACTTCTTTTTCACATAAATACCATCAAGCGGTGGGGAGAAGTGTATATTGTCGATCTCGGAGTTGACGTCAAGTGGACCGGATAGTGCTCCGCGCTCAATGGGACCAAACATGAAGAATCCCTCGCCACTACATGACACTGGTTGCAAGCGCAAGGGCGTTAAACGACGTCGTGCTTTCAAATCCAACATAAATGGACTTAACCCTCATGTCTCAGGCAAACCAGGTCGGGTCTCAGAAGCGGTTCTAGCCGAGAAAGGAGAAAAACGAAAGAGCTATAAGGAAAACAAAACGATCAGAAGGAGCAGGAGAGACGAAGCGATTGGAAGATCACGTAGGCTTTGTGGCCTAGGGTTTTATCCGACGACTCAGGGGTAGTGAAGATTGGGTCCATTGGTCCTGTTGGGTACGGTTAGTCGTCTGTTTTACTAACGGCAATTTTATCCTCCAGTTTTCACCCATCACTTGTTTTACGTGTAAAAACCGACATGGCAAGCCACTCAGGTCCTATTCATAGGCGTGGCCAAATTACGGTTCCGGTTCCCGGAACTGTCGGTTCGAACCGGTCCGGAACCGTAACCGGAACCGATGAGAATCGGAACCGGGACGAACCGGAAACCGGAAACCAGAAAAATCCGGTTCGGTTCCGGTTCCTGCAAATGAGGAACCAGAACCGGCGGTTCCAGAGAACCAGTCGGAACCGGACTGAAACCGCCGGTTCTCCGGCCGGTTAGAACCGCCGGTTCGAAACGGTTCGAACGGCGGTTCTAGCCGTTGTAACTGTCAGATGGAATAGGGGGGGGTGGAAATGTCTTAAGGACCCCTCCCAACAGCCAGAAACGGCGAGAGAACGGCGAGGGGGAAGGGGAGGGGGGAAAAAAGGAAGGGGGGGAGGGAGGAGAAAGACCGCAGGGGAGGGACAAAGGCAGGACAAAAAAAGCGCAACGCGCGCGAAGGACGCGCGCGACAAGAGACGACACGCGCGACGACGCGCGCGACAAGAGACGACACGCGCGACGGACGCGCGCGACAAGAGACGACACGCGACGAGAGAGAGGCGCTCTACTCTACAAGATCTAGAAGTAATTATTCTCTCTTTTTTATTCAATTTTCCAAATTATATTTATTATCATATAATGGCAAGTGGAGGAAACTCAAATTCGGGTAAGGGCAAGGGAAAAATTGGAGAATCATCTATCCCTACAAACGACATCTATGATATGATTCTCGACCAATTTAATTTTGAAGGTTTCCAAATGAAAATTTGGATATTTCAACTCAAGAATCCGAATTAATGAGCAATTTCAAGAAGATGAAGAGCAAAGAGCAAGAGCAACGAGCAAAAATTTGTTACAAGAGTAAGACAAAGTTCCGACCATATTCTCCATTATTTCACAAGAAAATTCAAAGGTGAGAAAATGTACGATATAATTTGCAATTATTGTGGAAAATCTTATAAATTTAAATAAGCGGACGGCTATGGATCATTTTGGAAGCATTTGGAGGCAAAACATCCAACAAAAATAGTAGTTGATCGGTCTCAACAACAAATTTCCGGGTACGCTTCTAACCTTTCTTTATTTAAATATTCTGAAAAAAATATAAAAAGAAGAATTAGCAAAAATGTATTTCTATGGAACATTTTATCTTTTAGTTTTGGTGAAAAATTAGGTTTTAATAATTATTGTCAAAAAGCTTTTAAATCCTTGTGCTAAAAGAGTACCAAGAAATACTGTAAAACGAACTATTATTTCTTTTATATAACAAAGGAAAAAAAGAGTGTAGAACTTTTATTTTCTCAATGAAAATTCGTGTTTCAATTTGTTGTGATGTTTGAAGTGATCATTGGCAAATGCATTCTTATATGGGTATTACATGTCATTGGATTGATGATGATTGGAAAATTCAAAAAAAGAATTATTGGTTTTCGTGTTTTTGATGATAAACATACTGCAAATAATATTTATAGAGTAATTGTTTCAATTTTAGATGAATATAGGTTGACAAAAAAAATTTTTTCTATTTCATTTGATAATGCTTCTGCAATACTAGATCAATTATTGAACTTAAAAAAATTTGTGAACCCACATATTGGTGGTAAATTTTTTCATATAAGATGTGCATGCCATAGTTTTAAATTTATGTGTACAAGATAGTTTGAAAATTCTTGATTCTTTTTATTTCTCCAATTAAAAAAGCTATTTCATATTTATGGACACATTCCCCAAGTGATGAAAGTTGGGCTAAATTTTGTAAAGAAAATAATAAAAGACCAAAACGTTTTCCAAGGGATGTCCCAACTCGTTGGAATTCAACATATGAATTACTAAACGAGTCTTTTTCTTATAAAGGAATTATTATGTTTTTTTGTTACTACAATATTGATGATATAATTATATCCACAAAATTGGGAGATTTGTGCAAAAATTTTAGATATTTTAAAAATTTTTAATGATGCTACCTATAAATTAGTGGGGTTTATTATCCCACATCTAATTTATTTTTACCTATGTGTATTAATATTGTTACTGCACTACAAGAATTTCAAAATGATGATTTATTAAAAGATTGTATTTTTTCAATGAAAAAAAAATGGTTATCTTATTTTAAAAATATACCACCTCTTTATCTTGTTGCTATTGTATTTGATCCTAGATGTAGAATGGATTTTATGTGATTATTTGACTATTTATTATGACGTATTAAATCTTGATGTAGAAGATAATGTTAATATAAATGTACTAGTGCATGAAGTTAAACAAAATATTATGCAATTATATAATGAATTTGTTCAAGTTTCTAGTTCATCTACTTCTATTTCTACTTCTTCTCAATCTAATATTCCACAATTTTCAACACAAAGGGTAAGTGGTGTTGATGTTGCTCAACAAGTTTTATTGCAAAGACAAAAAAGAACAAGGGAATCCAGTTCTATTTCTGAATTTGACAATTATCTAACAACTTCTTTTGAGTTTGGTGATAATTATGCAGATGCAGATTTTCCAATTTTAGATTGGTGGAGTCGTCACGCAAATACTTTTCCAATTCTTTCTTTACTTGCAAAACAAATTTTAGCAGCTCCGGTCTCCACTGTTGCGGTTGAACAAGCTTTTAGTCAAGGAGGTAACATACTTGATGAAACACGATCTCGTATGACACCCGATTCATTAGAAGCACAAGCGTGCGTGGATGATTGGACCAAAGCCGAACTAAGAGCCCAAGAAAATCCAAAAGAAAATGAAGATTTATTTGATTTATACGATGGGTCCTCAACGGGAACATCAACCGGTGGTGCAAATAGCGATTAAGGTAAAAGGGGTGAAATTGATATAAGGTAAGTAAGAACTACGTGGGCTTTGATTCCTCTAAACCCCAAGAGGATACGTAGGCAACTTAATTTTTTTTTTAAAAAAAAATTAAGTTCAAGCCCATTTTTTTTTTAATTTTGTTCAAACTTAAAAAAAAAAAATTCAGTTCAAAATTTTTTTTAAAAAAATCATTATGTTCAACACTCAACAATTCAAGTCTTTAAAAAAATAAATTTAATTGAAGTATTTTTTAATTTTTTAGGTGTATTTTTTAATTTTTTATGTTCAAATAATTTTTTTTAAACCGATCTTCAAAATTTAAAATTTTTTAGGTGTATTTTTTAATTTTTATGTTCAAATAATTTTTTTTTAACCGGTCTTCATATTTTAAAATTTTTTAACTGTATTTTTAATTTTTTATGTTCACATAAAATTTTTTTTTAAACCGGTATCCAAAATTTAAAATTTAAAATTATGCGATTCGCCGGAAAACCAATCGGAACGTCGGTTTTGTAATCGGATCGGAACCGGAACCGGAAGGACGGTTCGGAACCGAACCGGAACCGGACCATTTCGGTTCGGTTCCGGTTCCAGCTTTTCTGGAACCGGAACCGTGGCCATGTCTACCTATTCAGCTTTTTTTTTGAATATTCAGTGGTCTCACGTGTTCTATTTATGTTTTCAACAAGTCACGTAGAAATTTTTAAAAGTTCAGACATCAAATTTAAAAGTTCATGTAACACCCGCCGTCGAATCCCGAAAGACCCAACGGTGGATGCCACATTCGGTGCCGGAGGCACCGTCCTAACCTACATATAAATTATACAACCATATTATGAATTAGAAGTGATTTAGTATTCATAAATTTAGCAAGTAATAATATTTTGTTTTGAAAATAATTTGGGAGAATCCTACAGAAAAACTGCAAGAGTTTCCCCTAAAAATAGAAGTTGCCAAACATATGAATACAAAGCACTCCCGAATTCAAACTCCAAATCTCATCAAACTCCAAATAACAATACAATAGCACTTCTATAATTTCGTAACTACATAATTCCTCAATAACATTTTAATATTCAGCACTTAAATACATTCATAATATATATATATATATATAATATATCAAGTCCTTATGTTCTTAATCATACCAACTATCTTAAACATATTTTATATCCAAACATTAAATAAAATCTCATGCTTATCTCCAAATATATACACAAAACTAATTTATCATTACATGCTTAAGTTATAATTCAAATAACATAATCTCTGAAAATGTAATAATTATACATGCCATGATTCTTAAGTACATCACACTAATTCTACCACTATAAAATAGTCTCTTCTGTTCTGAAGTTACTCTTCTGATCTTCAAGTAGCAACCACGGACTTCAACCTACGCGTGATAAAAATCAACGCGCTGAGTATAAAACTCAGTGGTGCTCATAAATGACAAACTTACCAATGTTGCACTGGCAACACGCTTAAAATAAAATTTTCATCAAAAGAACATATATTTACATTTATAGCAAAAGAAATATCAAATAAACTTATAATTAATAACATAAATAATTTAATTCTTCCAAATTATAAATTCATTACTTGGACATTTATTATACCAATACACATACTATTTATTTTAAAACCATGTACTGAAATAGCATGCTTTGAAAATTCATTTGATAACATAATCATTTATTTCCAAACTAAGGTTTATTGAAATAATATAATCTCATTCATTTAAGTGCCTTAAAAATATTTTCCAAGGGCTCGCATACACTTAGGAGAAAGAGAAGCAAATAGATTTTTATAACTTATTCATAATGGTCTTAGGTCGCTAATCTTTTCATAACATATAGAGCGCGTCCACCCTAACCTAAGACACCCACGTGCCTAGCATATGATCATAGCTTCTTATCATATTGGCATCAAATGTCAAGCATGCTCATCATACATAAAATCAAATAACGCAAATTCACACCAAGTATATTAGAGCCCAAAATCCTTGTTTTAATTCTTAATTCATAACACTTCTCATAAAACTTGTCTTATTCTTTAGTCTTCTTAAATTCATAATATAAGCTTACTTTATAACGTAACTCATAAAAATTTCATACTTATACATAATTACTTAATATAGGAAATTTCTCATAAATTCCTTTTCTTTTAAAACTTTCTTAAAGTCATAATGAAATTTATCAGAATAACTTTCTTTTCATATAAAATCATACTTTCCTTATTCAAAATTAAAGCACATACACCTTAAATACCCATTTTTAAAAAAAATCTAAACATGTGAAAGTTATCAAAATAATCATACTTATGTCATACATAATAAGTAAGCCTTATTACCCTAAGGTGGTTCGACCTCTTAATGAAAACCAAGGGGAGGAATTTCTTTTTCCAATCAAGCATACTAACATAACTCTTATGCACCAAAGTATCCATGTAAACATGTCCACAATAACACTAGTCAAACTTGTCTTAGTTTTGTCAAATAAATCCTAAAATATACAAATAATCAAGAGTACTTCATCACACATGATTCATACATACCCTTATCCCAAATAAACCTATGATTTAAGACATAGGAAATTTTCAGCATTAAAATAAACTTGACCTTTGATGGGTTTTTAAGACATAACTTGAATTATATGTCTCCAAATTGAATGAAATTATATTCATTAGAAAGCTAAGACAAAATGCTACAAATGTTATGAAGGGACCACAGCCCAGATCAATCTGTAAGATAGCAAACAAAAGCTAGGAACACAGACTAACAGTCCAGACCTGATTCAGCAGAACCAAGTCCAATGTTTATTGAATTCCTCCTTAACCAAACACTCAAATTAAATCAATCCAAAACCAGAGAAGTTTGAAGACACAGGGAAACAACTTTCATGAAGAACTCAGAACCTAATCTTGTCATTATAGTGGTCAAAATGGGCACTCAATTCAGTGATGCATGTGGCCCGACACAACAGAGTCAGTTTAGGTATTTCAGTCATAAGTTGAGCTATGTATCTCCAAATTGGACATAAGAGGATGGGTTGGAAAGCTAAGAAGCAGACCTACAACTTTTATGAAGGACTCAGACACAAATGGAAACTATAAAGGATCGAAAAATGGTCCTTAATCTCACTCAATAACCCATTTTTCCCAAATTCAGCTTTCTTCAACCATGAAAAGAACATGAACAACAAAGGTACAAGGTAGAAATGTCTACCACATAATAAGTACTCATCAAACATCACCCAAGAGCATATTGTTGCAACCAAAATGCAACAAATCAATCATTTCATACAAAATCCCAAAATATACACATGCTAGCATAAAGGCACAAAATCAAAAATTAAAGTAAGGTAAGTGTGTTTATGAACACTAACCTTAAAAATAAACTTTAGCAAGCTTAAATTAAAGCTTTCTAAGCTCTAACTTTGCCTTTACTCCATGGTAGAGGTTTTTCCAACCTTTGGCTCAAGTAGAGAATCTCCAAATTTCTTGAAATACTTCACCAAAAATCACTTCTCAAGCTTTAATCTCTAGGATTAATAACTTAAATTAAGTTGGGTGAAAAAGATTTGGTGGATTTAGTGAGTAGGGAGTGAAGAAAAAACAAAGAAGAGAAGAAGAGAGAAAGTTGGCGTTGGAAATGGAGGAGAAGAAAAGAAAAAGTGTTGCTCAATAATTGAGAAGTTGACATATAAAGCAACTAAAGGGTAGTTTAGTCTTTCCCATAATTGGATGGCTAAGATTAAGTCAAAAGTAATCTCATCTAATGGCTACAAATAATCTCCAAGTAAATTCCTTCAAAAAATATTATATCCATAAAATTCTCACATTTAATCCTTAAAAATAATTCCTCAAATTTCCTTACAATATAACACCATAATTCACTATTCACTAAT
>NW_028322470.1:0-15447 GCF_041381405.1 Jatropha curcas | reverse complement strand
CTAAGAAAGAAGCCTCGTACATACTCAACATTCCTTTCACATCCTCACAAAGTGATGCCTTGAATTCACCTTTCTCATCTTTGAACCTCTCAAATACATCTACCCAAATAAAATTAAATAAAAATGAGAATGTTAGGAAAATATGTTCACTTGATAACAATAAAAATTCATATTTTAATTTAACTTCACAAACATTATTCATAACTTTCATAATATAAAACAAATTTAGAAATTTTTTATATAAAGTTTTTGAATTTTTATTATTGATTATTTATAATAATAATATCATTTTCTATCATTTTGTAATTTTTTTAAAAAATAAAGGATATAATGTATTTGTAATAAAAATTAATTATTTATTAAAGCATAATTTAAATTTTTATTTTATTTAAATATTTTAATCTTTTCAAATGAAAATATTTTGTAGAAAAAATTATTTACAAATATTATAATTTTAATTATGAAAATATCATTGTTTAAATGTAGAAAACAGTTGGAAATGTCTTTTGTTATAAAGGAAAACTTTGAAAAATAACTTAAAATTGTTTTCCAGTTAGAAAACAGATTAATTTAAACACAAAACTCAGTTTTTCAATTTTCTTGAAAAATTGTTCTAGAAAATTAGTCCAGCTTTCTACAACTGAACAAACCCTTAGTATCCATTTCGTTCATTTTTGCATTAAATAATTTATAATGGTAAAAGATTAAAACATAAAACAAATTAACACTATTCAAACAAGCAGAAGGTTTCTAATGGTTATTATTAGCATCACTAGAATTAGAGTCTCTTCGACAATACTAGCTGTTTTAATAGTTATTAGCTGTTTATACAACTATCTAGAGTAAAATTTTCAGTAAAATAGCTATTGAATTTAAAATAACAAAAGGACATTTAAATATTAAGTGAGAATTTTAACTTATGACTATATGTGAACTCATTATAAAAAATAGAGAATTTATATAATGTGTTATTATTTTTCTATCAAAAAAATGTCAATTTATAGTGAGTAGTCCAATTATATAAATTGAAATCATTATCATTTCTAAAATGATAATACAATTTCCTCTATTAATTCATTATTAAATTATTTGGTTTAAATTTTTAAGTAAAATAAATGTAATTTTTTAACTTAATTGTAGACTTGCAGTACCATAGTAACCGTTGGAAAGAAAGACTTTAAACTAATGTTAATATAAATTAATTAAGGATAATATAAGTTAATTAAGGACATAATTGTCAAAAAAATTTCAATTAAAAAATGGAAACGCTAAAGGTTAGATGGATTAACATTTTAATAAAAGTGTCACCTTATCCACTAATAGCTATTTTATATACTACCTAATGACAATTTACAAACACAGTATTTTGACGTAGTTAAAAACTCTAAGCCCTCCCTCAAAAGTTGTTGCCAAATAGAGCCTTATTAGTGGTTCGATATTCGTTTGATCTATTCGATTTTTACAATTTATGGGAAAGAAAAGGGTTGTCAGTTTAGCATCATGTTATCTGTAGATACAAACAAAATTAGAAAATGTGGTACGTATATAAATGACAAATAATTGAATTGGTGGTACCTTCGGATGCATGATACCCATGCTGTCTAAATAACCTAAAACGAAGTGCAGTAGCATAAAGATCATCATCGTATGGCCAACCATTATTAGTATTTGAATAAGACAGCATTAAGTGCATCCTTAATCTCCAACCAAATTGGTACTTCAAGCCTAGCCTTTGAACTTCATCAATGAGCTCAAGCTTGGCTAAATGGCTCCATCTCTCTATTAATAAGACTCTTCACTTCATTTTTCAGTTTCTCAACCTGCTGTGGTAGGTTTTCTTCCTGCAAAATGCAAATATTGTGAGTATTCAACCTATGAAATGATGAACACCAAAGTGTTAATCACAAAACATCAAGTGTTGTGCTAAATTGTTGAAACAATTTGTTTTGATATTTTGTAAATGATACATTTTTGCTCTCAATTATTATATTGTTCTTTATTCAATACAGCCAATTAAAATTTTAATGATAATATATCAACTCTTTATCTTTTATCTTTTAACTTTATGCATCGATGATATGTAGATGTTATTATAAAGCAGATACCTTGGCTATAATCTTTAATAAATTATTATTATAAAGCATGTCAATCCATGCAATTTACTTTATAATCTGTAGATGTCAGATCTTCACTTTGGCTGGTTAGCCAAGTATGTGAGAATTCAGATATTCATCTGTTATTTGCACAATCTGGAATATGTGCAAGTGTCCCCATATTCACTTTGGCTGTAATCTGTAGATGTCAGATCATATGTAGTCCGGTTGATCTTGTAACTTATGAGATGAGTGAGAGGTATCGAGTTTTGAGGTCCTCTCACCTTAGAGTTTTTTATAAATAACATTTGGAACGAACAGTCACACATAGCTGATAGTAAGTAGATATATGATTTATGTATAAGATAATATTTAAATATATTAAACCAAAGGAAGATGAAGTAACATACAGAGTGTTTACTGGGAAGTGACTGAAGAAGATCATAGTCCCAAACAGTAGACTCATAATTTGCAGAGCGCCTACTTGTTACTAGCCCGTCAGTGGCAGCAACGTTAGCAGAGACACACCGAATAGACCTAAAAACATTTGCATATGGGACCTTTTTATGCGAATTAATAGAAAACTGGGTTGATGTAGCAAGAGGAAATGACAGAACAGCTTGTAGAGCCATTGTTGTAACTGCACAAACTCTAGAGAGATATACAAGAAGGAGAGAATAAGAAGAGCCTCTCTTCAATATGCTTAACTCATAAAATCAAGAGCTGTTTATATAGAAGGAAAAATAAGCAATTCCTTGCTCAATAAGTAGTTCACAGCTCAGTAGATAAAAAGAGAAAATATTTATTGGAAATTTCTTGTTGCATATTTAGTTCCATACACTAATCTTAATAAAAAAATAATTTTTAGAGGGTGAAGTACTTTTTAGTCTCTAAATTATTATCAAATTCATTACTTCGTCTATTTATTTTAGAGAACCAACTTATATAATTTCTAAATTAATGTTCGTCCAACTAAATGATCGCTCTGGTCCAAAAGGAAAGTTTTTTTTTTTTTTTTATTTATTAATCAACTAAATAAAGTAAAATCAAAAGATAGAAAATTAAATTTCAATAATGAAGTAGTAACCTTCTATTAAGTAAAATAAAATATCAAAACTCGTTACATAAAACTCATAAATATACATTCAATAGCAAATCCAGAAAACGACCAGGCCAGTCGAGAAAAAAAGAAAAAAGAAAAAATCGTGGCTAAAAAGAAACTAAGGGAAGTTGCAATTATTGACATAGGTTTTTTTTTTTTTTTTTTTTTTTTTTTTTGTTGTATTTTTCCATTAGATCCAATGATTTTGAGGCCTTAGAATTTTTTAATGTTGTAACAGATAAATGTTTATGAACTTAAAACAGGCCAATACACAGTGATCAACAGGTTTATGATTTCAAACAGCTAATTGAAACCGTGTATTTTCAGACTTTGATTTCGGTTCATTCATTTTTTTAAACCGGAACCAATGTTCTTACTTTAAACTTGGAGGTTCCGGTTGAAATCGTGAAAAATACGATCTTAAAGACACTTCAACTATTTTTTTTTATTATATTTTTTAAAATAAATTTTTAATTTTTTAAAATTGATTATTTTTTTTCAATAGTAATAATAATAATTCAAGCTAAAAATCTAAAAAGAATTTTTAAAATTGAAATAAATTAACTAATTTCAATTTGAAATCAAAATTAAACCAGAATTGGCAGTTCCAAAATTATTTCAGAAACTGCCTAAAAGCGGTTTGAAAAAAGAGTTTGAGAAACGGAAGAGAGAGAAATATTAAGATTTTTCATTTCACATTTCTACGTAGATAATATTTTAATGGAAAAATAAGGAAAAAGTCAGGTTCAATGGCCCGATCTATCATTATCCAATTGGCCAAAATTTACTTAATCGTCTCTTTGAAAAATATTGCTTGGATATATACATAAAGCTTTCCATCCACTGGCCAATCTCTAACACCATATTTGGTACACCATAATGGAATTAAGTGTAATGTAATAAAAGATATTTATTTTATATACTAGCCAATCTATATGTTGGTTGGTTTTTTTATTTATATAGACGGGAGTGAAAGTTCTCAGATTCGAGCTATAGATTTTTTACTTATTTGATGAGTGAATCATCAGAGAGTTAGCTGTTTGTGTAGTTTAAGATATTCTTTTTGCTCGTTGAGCCTCCTAATAAATAAAAAGGTTGAACATAGAAATTTACCCTTGAACTTTATTATTTTAATCTTACGGCACCGTCGACTTTTACTTTGACTAATTAAATATTTTAACTTATGAAATTACACATATTAAACACATCGATTTTTAAATTTATTTTATTAAAGACTTCAATTTGAAAAATTAGATCAATTACACACTCATTTTCTTTCACCCGTCATACCTAAATTATAGCCACAATCACATTGTGGAGCCTAAAATTTAATTTGAAACATAAAAATCCTTGAATTATTATTTGTGTAACAGTAAAATTCGTTTGGCGAATTAATGAAATTTCGGCCATCGGAATACCACGTGGGCTGCATCTCTTCCTCTTGGTTGTCATACACTCTCTGTGCCTCCTCCTGGTTTGGTTAGTTTAATTAATCATGATATTGTTGGTATTGCTTATGGTAGATTGTCTTGAGCCTTGGCTCCCTTTAATGTACCAAAAAAAAAAAAAAAATCGAAACCGCCATCACCAATGTCTAAAACCACCATCCACCTATCTCTACAAATCTAAAATTAATCAATGTTTTTGTTTTTCTGTAAGACTGAAAGTGGATATACCTTATTCAATTATTATTGGACATTCAAAACTTTGAGCATCTAATCTCATTATTTCTCAGTTTGTACGCTTTTCTCTAACTCTGATCTCACTCTAATTTTATTTACGCACTGCTCTGCTTTGGTTGGCCTGACCATGATTCATTTCACTCTTTGATGGAGATATGGTCCTAATAAGGATCCTTTCTTCTCTCCCACGGTGGAACTTGATCGGACGAAATTTACCCAGGTCCTCTAAAAAGTAAGAGCTTTGTCTAATATCTCCTAAACAAAAAAATAAAATAAAATAAAAATAAAATAGCAAATAATTCGAAGATCAAGAACAAGTCCTTGATGAGAGGTGGTAGTGATAATCACTACAAAAAAACGCTAAATTGCGACCGACAGATATCGGTCGCAAACTTGCGACAGATTTACTACAGAGAAAAAACCGTCGCAAATTTTAGCGCTAAAAATTCCCGCGATCTTGTTTCTCAGTTTGTGACTCATATGCAACGGATTTGCGACGGATTTTGCGACCGATGTGCGACTAAGGTTATTCCGTCGCAAAATTTCGCGGTTCAAAATTTGGAATGATTTTTGTGACCGATGTGCGACTTATTTGAGACTGAATTTTTGCGACCAACTTCTTTCGCAAATTGACTGCCATGTAAAAGATGTCGCAGGTTTAAAAATTGCGACCGATTGCGACCAAATGGTCGGTCGCAATTTTTAGGGCTTTAAACGCCAGACGCCCTCCTCCTTCTTTCTTCTTCTTTCTTTCTTCTCCTCTCCTCCTCTCCTCTCCTCTGTTCAGGCCGCTCTAGCCCCTCCTGACGCCGCTCCAGCCCGCCTGACGCCGCTGCCGCCCGCCCCTCCTGACGCTGTTCCAGCCCCCCGGTTGCTCCACCCGTCTTCTTGGACATTTTTTGAGGTATTTTGCGATTTTTCGATTTTTTTCATTTTTTTTTAATTTTTTTATTTGAGATTTATGTATTTGGGCATAATTATTTGTATATATATTTGTTTGCTGGTTATATTTTCTAGCGGCTAATATTTGCCTAAGTTTAAAAAATTATTTTAATTATTTATTTATTGAGCGGTTAATGTTTATACTGCACTGAACCTAAATACTTTGTTTGTGAGAGTGTATTCAAATATGTCTATAAATACTTTGTTTGAACCTAAATTTAGGGTGCGTAAACTTGGAAAAAAAAATTGAAAAAACTGCACTGAACCGATTGAAGGAAGATTTTTCAGTCTTTGGTTTCGATACATTTTTTTTTTAATTTGAAGAAAATTTTAGTTTTTCAATTTGGTTCGATTTAGAAAAAAAATGATTAATTGAACCTAACTGAAGGCATACAGTGTCATTTGCAGCAACTATCCTTTTAATTTGAACTTAGATTGTCAGATTTTGGTAAATATTAAGATGAAAAAAGAGACTGGATATTCTGATAATTGAACCATTGAACCAAAAAATGCAATCGGTTTGGCCCAGTTTTTATTCCAAAACGGTTTAAATCAATTATAGAAAATACAGACTTCAATTAATCTGCTAACAAATGGTTAAATGCTAATAATAATTGTCCAGCGATCTAAAAATTGTAATTAGTGGGAACAATACATAAAATAATAATTCATTAATAGTGTAAAAAATAAAATTTATTAGAGTAAATATAAATTAAAATAATTATATGCAAAATTAAACGTAAGAATCATAAATCAAATTGTAAAAACAAGTAAGGGCAAGTCACTTTACTTTGTAAAAATATGTAAAAATCATTATCCCATTGTAAATTTACTCATACTCAATTATTATAATATAACCCCGATTAAAATAATTAATTATTAGCAACTTTCAATAGAAAAAAAAAAAAACATATCAAAATACACCATACCTAATAGTAATAAGCTTAAAAATCTCACTTTTACCATGTGTCATAAGAAATCGAATATAATCTAATGTTATGAAATTCATTTAAATCTAACCAAATTAAAAAAATTGAATGAAATAAAAATCGCATAAATAAATGTAATATATTAATTAATTAAAACTTTAAAATAAATCTAATACCCAAATACATATCTAATAAATGAATGTAATACTAACTGATACCATTGAAGAATACATATCCAAACACCTAATAATAATAAGGGCTTAAAATCTAAAAATCTCATTTTTGACCTTTTTGGAACAAAATGAATTTTTAATTTGGATATTGCCAAAATTCAATTTGGATTATTGTTCCTATAATGCATTTCTATTCTTGTATAAATAACATATATATATATAATATATATATATATATATATATATATATATAATACTAATATTATAACTACATAGTAATAAATAAAAAATGATAATATTAATTTATATGTAATTTTAATTTTCAAATAAGACATAAACATGATAGTTTGAATTTTTTTTAATAATAATTATGTTATGATACATGTAATTGAAATTATTCTTTTTTTATAATTATGAAATAATGCATTTTTTTTATTATTGTTGTTATTATTCATAAAAATTAAATTTTTTTTTAATGAATAATGCGTTTGGTTTGGTTGGAGGCCTAGTAGTGGCCATTTTGCTTTTGGAGAATGTTGGTATGATATAGGAGTGTTTATTGAAGTGTTTTTATATTTGGGATTTTATTGAGTTGTGCCGAAGTGCTGCCGAATTTTTTTCAAAAAAATTCAATATGTGGAATCGTACACCTACCTTTATTAGGGTAAAGGTAATAAATGAACTTAGTGAATAAATGAACTTAGTGATTTTACATTTATATATAGGTACCCTTATTATAGAAATAACTTTAGTTAGTTATGAGCGTAAATTGAACATTACATTAGTGGCATGTTTTAAGGATGGTTTAAACTAATGCAATTACATATAATTTACCCTTCATAAACAAATTGTTAATTAGGTAAAAAAAATGCGAAATAATCGAGATTGGATGTACTAGAGGTTCGAGGTCAATGGGATATTAAGGCAAGAGTTCCTGCACGGATTGGAGGCGTTTATACAGTTTGCAGTTGGTAATCCCAGTTTTATGAATGGGAATAAGTTGAGGTGTCCATGTAATCACAAGAAGTGTTGAAATCGAGCCTTCTTAGACATCGATACAGTGAAACTTCATTTGTGCAAAAATGGGTTCGTGGAAAATTATTACGAATGGATACATCATGGTGAAGCTCGAGTTGCCAGTGGGTCAGGCCACTCCATTCCGGTAAGTTTAGAAGTTCAGCCTTATCAATTTCTGTATGGTAATCAATGCAATGATATGGTAATCGATGTGAGTAGAGTACAATGTGATTGGGATAATATGGAGGAATCGCCAAAGCTGATACTGCAGTTGATGCAAAGCTGGACACGGAATTTGCAGAATGGTTCAAATATTATGTAAGTTACTTTCAATGTACACACGGAATGTACATTTATTAAATCTGACTCATGTCATTACTATTTCCCATAGGCTCGAAGCTCGGAAAGCGATATTCGTAACAGATTTATTACGGATCTGGCAAAGGGGCCATTACCGGTTGCTAATGCCTACTCTGGCTACTTTGTAAACGGTTACAAGTTTCACACTGAGGGTTATGGGAGAAGCAGAAAGACAATGAACAGCGGTGTGTGCATAAAGGGATCAAACTACAGTGACGTGTCAAACGATTTTTATGGGAAATTGGTTGAGGTTTTGGAGTTAGAATATCCAGGCCTACCAATGAAGTGCACAATCTTATTCAAATGTGAATGGTTTGATCCTACGCCAAACATTGGCACGAAGGTTCATCCTAAGTATAATCTGGTTGATATTAATCAAAGAAGAAGATATACAAAGTATGAACCTTTTGTTTTGGCAATGCAAGCTGCACAGGTGTACTATGTCCCATATCCATCGTTTAAACGAGATAGATGCGATTGGATGGCAGTGTGTAAAATCAAGGCTAGATCAGTTGTTCATGCACTTGAAACGAAACAATCTTCTTCACTCGCAGTATCGGAGGCATTTCAAGAAGTTAGGGTTGAAACGCAACCGATGCAAGTTGTTGAAGATTTAACAGATAGATTGGATGATGAAAGCCGATCTTATGTTGAAATAGGACCATCAGATGATGAAGAAGAAGATCAAATCATCATGGGTACCTCAGAAGACGAATATGAAGAAGAGGAAGCTGATGAAGAGGAGGAGGAAGCAGATGATATTCAAGACACTTAAAACTTAGAGCAATTTTACTGTTACAAATTGATAAATGTATATGTAATTAATATTATTAATGAAGAATTTCAATGGTATTCACTTTGTTTACTCATATTTACCACATGTTCTACAATTCATATAATTGTATAAATTCATTTTATCTAGGTTCTGATATCTGCAGTACAGATGGCTAGAGGCAGACCGTTTGATTCTGACGCGTCCGGCAGTGGTTCGCGTGGAGGTCATGGCCCTGGACGCAGTGCCCGTGGACGAGGAGGGTCGATCCCTCGTCCTTCGTCAGGTACGTCTGGGGCTTCGTCATCTGCTCAGCGACCAGTACTGCCGCCATCACATCCTTCTTCAGGTACGTCTGGGGCTTCATCCTCTGCTCAGCGTCCAGTACTGCCGCCATCACAGCCTTCTCTCCTTTCTCCCTTCTGGACCAGTACAGACTCCACCAGCTGCACAGTCACCTACTGTGCAAGGTAATCATAAATGTCATAACTGTCATTTTAATTATATATTAATTATCTAAAAATTTATAACATTTGTCATTTCTTTTGCAGCTTCATCAGATCCACGTATCACCCTCAGTTTGGTAGCGGGACAGTAAGTACTTATTCAAATTTTCTGCAGGCATATTTTGTACTTATTCATAACTGTGATGCTTTCGTGTAATTATATTTCACTTCTGTTTTTTTTTTCAGCATATATCCATCTTCTCGAGCAGCGAGGCAAATTTTGAAGATAATCAAGCTACAGCTGCATAAAGAAGGATACACATGGGATGCCGTACCACAAGAGGCGAGAGACTTTTATTGGGAGGAGTTCCAGGTACTCTTTGGTTTAAGTTATATCATCATTCAATGTTTACAATTCAAGATACATCCTTAGTGTTTAAACGCTATATTTCATTTTTTTGCAGAAACATTTCATATGGGACGAGGCCATTACGGCTATGCTGAAAGTAGCCTGGGAGAAGATATGCGCCGATCGATACGCTGACTTCACCTATAGGATGAGAAGAAGCGGTAAGAAGCAGCAGTGCGTGTCTCAGGAGATATGGGAGAGCTGGCAAAAGGCTTGGGAGGATCCTGCATTCAAGAGAAAGCGGGAGATATTTGCACAAAACAGGCGCAGTGAGACTGGCGGTGATGGAGCAGGACCTTCGCGACACACAGGCGGATCTATATCTGCTATAGAGACAGCTCGATTATTAGTAAGTGAACTAGTCCCTTTACAAGAAACTGATGTTTAATGAAAGGACACTATATATTAATATATCATGCATAAAAATTATTACAGGCTAAAGAATTAGGTCGTGAGCCCACACCGATGGAGGTGTTTACATACACTCACACGAAGGACCACGATCGTAATACCTTTGTCGACAGACGTGCGCTGAGCGTCAATGTAAGTAACAATGAATAATATTTACATTTACCCTCTAATCATTGCGAAGATGTACAAAGTTGAATATAATAAAGCTTGCAATTGCATTGATTAATTAATTTTTTGTTTTCAGGAGAATTATACAGCTCGGGAGCGTATTGTTACTTCTCAGACCGATGAATCCGAAGCTGAGTCAAGAATTGACGAGGTAGCGCTTTATCTCGAGGCTGTAGGGGGCGAGAAGAAGAGGAAGGTATACGGCATCGGGTCTCAGGCATCACAGTTTTACACTGGCTCAGCAGCTCACGCTTCTACAGCCAGCAGCACGACAGCCGGAGCACACTGACTCGCACTATGATGATGATATACGGGCTCAGCTTGCTGATCAGCAGAGACAGATTGCAGAGCTTAGAGCGCATGTGATGCGGCTGTCCGGTGAGCCCGTGCTGGTACTTCTTCCTCTGATCCTGCGCCTGCTACAGACCGACATGTTTCGACGTCTCAGCAGCAGCCACTTCGGCTCCTGATCCCGATGCTGCAGACGATACCTTGGTCACCCCTCCTGGCGCTACATCACATCCAGCAGGTACTCCTCCCGGCGATCCGACATCGGATCCTGCAGATGAGCAGCAGCATAGATTTGATTTTGGACCTTTTTAGTTTTTTATTTGTATTTTGATATTTTAATTTGTTCAGTACAATAAAAATTACATTTTTACATTGTTCTTGAATTGCGTGTGTGATATATAGTTATATGTCAATTTTCACAGGTGCGGAAAAATTTTGGTTTTATAATATTTAATTTTTTTTATTTTTTTTTAATTTTGCGACCGATTTGATACCGAAAATTACAATTTTAAATTAACATTTTGCGACGATTTGCGACCGATTAAAAAATTGCGACCGTTTTTGCGACCAAATTAGCGACTGAATTTCAAATTAAACCACGACCAAAAATTGCGACCGATTATTCGATTTTGCGACCGATTATATCGGTCGCTATTTATACGTCGGTCAGATAGGTCGCAAAGGACAATTTGCGACCGATATTAGCCATTTTGCGACCGATTTGTCGGTCGCAAAATGGCGTTTTTCTTGTAGTGAATGGTTTAAACTTTTTTTGCAGATTTTGAAATATAAATTTTTGTTAACCTCGGTGATCGTGTGAAACACCCCGAATTTTTATTTTTAAAGCTTTTGAATTTTTATTAAATCAAAAATCTCGACTTTCAACTATTTGGGCTATATATATATTATATATATATATCAAACAATCTCAATTCGAGCCCAAGTTTGTGAGTTGGGCCTAAGCCCAAATATATCATCGGAATTGTCGATTTGAGAACGATTAAAATTTTTGAGAAATAATACGAAACCCCTTAATTTAACTTATTATGAATATATATAAATTAATTATCCTAAAACCAAATATTGTTACTATTAATATTTTTTTATTAATATTGAGTAATTGGAGAAAATATTATGGAACCAAACTAAATAATTAAAATAAATCGAACCGGGCTTTAAAACCAAATTGATCTTTCGAAAAACCACACGAATAATCCGAAAACCAAGTGAAAAACCTGCAAACCGAGCAAAAATCAAGCCAAATCATTGAATCAGACCAAACCGGTTCGAATCGAACCGGAATGATCTAGAAACTGACATAATTTCTTTTTTTCTTCCTCTCTTCTCCTTCTTCTTCTCCAGTCGCACGACCTCCTCCTGCCTTTCCCTTCCCGATCCAACCACTTGAGTTTCTCGCCGTTGTCCCCTCGCCGCTGCAAGTCCGGTCTCATCACATCACCTCTCCGTTCAACTCTGATGCGAAAGGCTATCGTTGGAAGCTGCAACCGCAACGCCTTCAGCCCCTCCTCCCTCTTTCTCCCTCGCTCGATTGCACGCGACAGCAGCGCCACAGCTTAGGCGCCATCGAGTACAGCCACAGATCACGTTTGATTTCTCTCTCCCTATCTGGCTTGCGATTCAGGCGAGTGCAACTCTTTTCCTTAGACTAGCAGCGACGTTGGTGGCGGCTCTATGCCCTGGCGAGCCCGTTTCAACCAACTAGAGGGTTGATCTCATTAAACTAACGAGAAAAATGGAATCCTTGTTGAATTTCGAGTCAAATGGTATGATCGTTGCAATTTTCTGGGCATTCGCGACTTCCCGACCACCGTGCACGGCGGCTGGTGGCGGCGGTCCGGTGACCGGCCGGCGACACTCCGGCAAGGTACCAAGAGGCAGAATAATCTCCTCTTCGCGTGGATCATGGAAATTGTGGTCCGATTCTCAAACGGTACGCCCTAATACTGTAACACCCTCCGCCCAGTCCCGTGAGACCCGACGACGGATGCCACATTCGGTGCTGGAGACACCGTCTTAACTTAACCTACAAATCATTAAATAAGATTATGAATTAGAAGTAATTGAGTATTCACAAGTTTAGCGAGTAATATTTTTTTTATAGATAATCATTTCATTTCGTTTTCATCTCTTTTTTTTTTTTTTTGAAAAATAGATTAGAAAAAAAAAATCCTACAGAAATACTGTAAGAATTTCCCTTTTAAAACTGAGCTCGCCAAACCTGTGAATACAAAACACTCCCAATTAAACTCCAAACTCCCAACATCTCCAATATCATCATAACACAATAACACTTCTATATTTTCATAACTATATAAATCCTCAATAGCATTTTAATATTCATCAATTAATTCCATTCAGTATATATATCAAGTCTTAATAAACTAATCATACCAACTCTCTTAAAATATTTTATATTCAATCATTTAATGAATCTTATTCGTATCTCCGAATATATACACCAACATAATTGCTAATTACATGCTTAAGTTATAATTCAAATAATACAATCTCCGAAAATATAATACTTATACATGCCATAGTTCTTAATTACATAAATCTCAATCTACTACTACACACAATAGTCACTTCTGCCCTGATGCTACTCTTCTAGTCTTCAAGCAGCAACCACAGTCTTTAACCTGCGCGTGATAAAAATCAACGCGCTGAGTATAAAACTCAGTGGTGCTCATAATTCACATACTTACTAAAGTTGCGATGACAACTTTCTTAAAACACAAATTATATAAAATCATTAAATTTCAACATCCATTTACATTTATAGCAAAAGAAATATCAAATAAACTTAATAACATAAAGAATTTAATTCTTTCAACTCATAAATTTATTACTTGCACATCTATTATACCAATACAATACTATTTATTTTTAACACCATGTACCGGAATATCATGCTTTGAAAATTCATTTGATAACATAATCATTAATTTCCAAAGTAAAGTTTACTAAAATAATATGATCTCATTCGTTTAATTCAAATACTTTGAAAGCAATAAGACGATTATAAATACAAATATGTTTTCATTCTTTTATAGCAACAATAAAATTTCATTTTTCAATAAGGCTCGTACTCATGTAGAACGAACATAAGCAGATTTGATCGTGGCCTATGTTAGCGCCACCCCTATCACATACTCGTGGCCTATGAAAGCACCACCCCCATCACACAATCGTGGCCTATGAAAGCACCACCGTGGCCTATGAAAGCACCACCTCCATCACACAATCGTGGCCTATGAAAGCACCACCGTGGCCTATGAAAGCACCACCCCATCACACAAATAAGCGCGTCCCCTATTTATAAGGGCTGATAACCCTAGCATATGATCATAGCTTCACAATAACAAAATCAATCTCATCATACCACGTTTCAATCATGTATAGTAGAGCCCAAATCAAAATCATTCTTTCACAAAAGCAATAATTCTTCAATCATTCTTTCACAAAACTCTTCATTTCTTAATACCCATCAGTTCAAAATTTCTCAACTTACAACTTACAAAAATTACCACATTCTTCAAAGGAAATATTGAACATATATATATATATACTTAATATAGGAAAATTTCTCATAAATTCCTTTTCTTTTAAAACTTTCTTAACATCATAATGAAATTTATCATAAGAAACTTCTTATCATATAAAATCATACTTATGTCATACTTATACCATACAAAAAAATAATTAAGTAAGCCTTACCACCCTAGAGTGGTTTGGCCTCTTAATGAAAACCAAGGGGAGGAATTTCCTTCTCCAACCAAGCATACTAACATAACTCTTATGCACCAAGGTATCCATTTCTATCCTCATCATGCATTATCTAAACTAATTCCACACTTTATCCCAAAATTTCCAACAATTTTTCCCATTTATATCCATTTAAACATATCCACAATACCACTTTTCAACCTTATATCTTATTTTTGTCAAATCAATCCTCAAACATACAAATAATCAAGAGAACCTCATCACACATGAGTCATACATACATTTATCCAAATAAACCTATGAGTCAAGGCATAGGAAATTTCCAGCATTAAAATATCCTTGACCTTTGCTGTGTTTTTAAGACATAACTTGAGTTATATGTCTCCAAATTGAATGAAATTAGATTCATTAGAAAGCTGAGATAAAATGCTACAAATGTTATGAAGGGACCATAGCCCAGATCAATGTGTAAGGTGGTAAACAGAAGCTAGGAACACAGACCAACAGTCCAAACCCGATTCAGCAGAACTAAGTCCAATGTTTATTGAATTCCTACTCAAAAAACACTCAAATTAAACCAATCCAGAACCAGGGAAGTCTTAAGACACAGGGAAACAACTTTCATGAAGACCTTAGAACAAAATCTTGTCATTATAGTAGTCAAAATGGGCACTCAATTCAGTGATGCATGTGGCCCGACATAACAGAGTCAGTTTAGGTATTTCAGCCATAAGTTGAGCTATGTATCTCCAAATTGGACACAAGAGGATGGGTTGGAAAGCTAAGAAGTATACCTAAAAATTTCATGAAGGACTCAGACACAAATGGGAAGTATAAATGGTCGAAAACTAGTCCTTAATTGCACCCAATAACACTTTTTCCCAAATTCAGCTTACTTTAACCAT
>NW_028322469.1:17500-20132 GCF_041381405.1 Jatropha curcas | reverse complement strand
TTTTTTGTTGAATAATAGTTCGAGTAAGTCTTGAATGAGCCCCGCGAAAGCTTGATGCAAATAAACGAATTTTTGTTCTACGCCTCCGAGCTATATATCCTCGTCTAATTCTGGTCATTGAATAAACGAAATTTTGATGAATAACTAATTGATTTCCTTTCTTTCAGTTATTCTTTTCCCCTTTTCTATAATACCAAAACGGATTCTTCCAGTGTATAAAATAATAATTCCAATGGCTTTTGCTACTATAACCTTCCCAACCACGATTTTTTCTTTTTTTCGAGGTATTTTGCCTCAAAATAAGAAACTGTATTGATACTAGGTATCAAACAAAAATTGAATAAATAAATAGCATCGATAAATAAATAGCGGATTTCATCGTTTCTATGGTTACTTCTTAAACGGTGAGGTCTTCTCTATACACCGGAGCCCCCTCCTTCATTTAATTATTTAATCAATGCTATTGTTAACGTGTACAGTTCACACTCTTTGGCTCTACCTATGAATTATCCAGTAATAGGTCTTTGGGTCTATCTATACAGTAACGGTATTTAATTATGAGGATTAGCTAATTAGTTGACCCTGTTAGTCCGTTCTTGCAAGAGTAAGGGCATAATTTTCGCCTTTTAATTTAAATTTAATTTAAATAGGATTTCCCCCGCTTAACGGATAATCATTTGCTACCAATGGGGAATTCTTTTTGTTTTAAATTGAAAATTGAGGTGATTGAATTTGCACCAATGAAACCATAAATTTGATACACAATAGACTAATATGATAGATTTTTAGATTTTTTTTAGATAATGAAGGGGATTCTTCCATTCTATCTTATTCATCTGTACTGATCACAGGTAGTGGAAAATTTTTTCCTTTCTTTTGTATTCTTTTGTACAAGCCCACGATCTGAACAAGTCGCGCATACACCCTAGTACATGTTCCTCGGCGCTGAGGACATCCCCCAAGAGCGGGGGATTTAGTGACATTTCTGATTGGCTGTCTTGTGTTTCTAATAAGTTGTTTAATTGTTGGCATGTTGAATCATATGCATAATGGGCTGGTTTAGATCGATCCTAACCGGATGATTATGCATTTTTTCTATATTAATAAGAATATTAATATTCTATTATTAATATTAAATGTTAAAATATTTATTAAATATTAACAGAATATTAAATTGAAATTCCGATACGAAAAAAAATACCAAATCGCGATTTGCGCGAAATTCCTATTATTTCTTAGGCAACTGCTACAAGGTCAACAATTCCATGAGCTTGGGCTTCTGTTGCTGACATAAAAACATCTCTTTCCATGTCTTCGGATACAATCCATAAGGGTTTTCCCGTTCTTTGTGCATAAATCCTTGTGAGGATTTCGCGCAGTTTCAGTAGTTCTTCTGCTTCCAGGACAAATTCTACTATTTGTGCCTCATAAAAACCAGCAATAGGTTGATGAATCATTACCCTGATGATATAAGAAGAAAATGGTTATTCTATCTTGCATAACATAATACATAAAAAAATAAGATGACGAGAAGAGATAAAGAATAATAAGAAAAAAGATAGAATTGAACAACCGTACAGGCATTTTTTGTGCATTGCATACGGCTCCACAATAGAATTCGCTTTTACCTTTCATCGAAGAAAAATTTAGAGTTTATCAGGCTTAAATCAGTAAATGATTCAATAACCACCCTTTCCTTGGGAGGAGTTAAAAAACAAAAATACTATGGTGGTCCCGTTGCTTTTTTTCATCAGTGATTTAGCAATCCCAAAGTTTCTTTTTTTGTTTTTATTTGAAAAAAAAAGAAAATAATATAATCTTTTTTGTACTCTTTCATAACATAAATAGTGTTAAGAGCCCCGAAGTGCGAAAACAGAAAAGTTTGTGACGCTGAAATAGGCCCCTGATAGAATAAAATCAGAAATACCCTTACCTTAATATCTCATACTACTCTTTCGATACATAATCTAATGTTAAAAAAAAATAAAAAAACTGTTCTTATATCGAATTCGAAATGCCATGCTATTATTACTTAATTTTTATATTATATTTCATATGGCGAAGGCATACTTTTCCTTTTTCTTTTAAAAATATTCAAATAAAAACCCATTGGCGCCAAGCATGAGGGAATGCTAAACGTTTGGTAATTTTTCCTCCGACCAGGATAAAAGATCCCATTGAAGCAGCTAATCCCATGCATACTGTTTGTACATCTGGTCGCACAAATTGCATAGTATCATAAATAGCTATTCCGGGTATTACCCATCCGCCAGGAGAGTTTATAAACAAATACAAATCTTTTGTCTCGCTCTCTATACTGAGATATACCATAAGACCAATAAGTTGATTCGAGATTTCGCTATCAACATCTTGACCTAAAAAAGTAATCTTTCTCGATAAAGTCGGTTGATTAGGATAAAATTCTATCCTCTAGAAACCGTACATGCGCCTTTTGATGCATACGGTTCAACACAAATTGCGAAAATAAAAAAAGAATCAATGTGTAGATTCCAGCCCTCCTTTTTTTGATAGTTTGATAGTGAGTACTTTTTCACTTTTTTATTCTAATTCTAATCTAATTTTAATAAAGGGGCTTTCCTTCCATTTTTCAAGAAAGATGAGTTTTGACGTG
>NW_028322469.1:5000-10000 GCF_041381405.1 Jatropha curcas | reverse complement strand
CAGTTACATATCCAGGACCTTTGACATAAATAGACGCGTCACAAGTTCCATACAAATTGCTTTTCAATACAACATTTTTCAAATTCATTAAAATTTCATGTATTGATTCTTGAATACCTGCTATAGTAGAAAATTCGTGTGGTATTTTCTCAGATTTTGCACGTGTGATACATGTTCCTTCTATTTCTCCAAGCAAAGCTCTTCGCATCGCAATGCCTATTGTGTCAGCTTGGCCTTTCATAAGTGGAGATAGAATAAAGCGTCCATAATAAAGACGTTTATTGTCCGTTCTTGATTCAACACATTTCCACTGCAGTGTCCGAGTAGATATTGTTACTTTCTCTCGAACCATAATAATATTGTGAAATCATTGAATTATTTATTTCTCTTGAAATCTCTTCAATATATTTTTTTTTACACACGCCTTTTTTTAGGGGGCCTGCAGCCATTATGTGGCATAGGGGTTATATCCCGGACGAAACTTAATAGTATACCACTTCTGCGAATAGCTCTTAATGCCGCATCTCGTCCGAGACCAGGGCCTTTTATCATCACTTCTGCTTGTTGCATACCTTGATCCATTACTGTCCGAATAGCATTGCCTGCTGCGGTTTGAGCAGCAAATGGCGTGCCTCTTCTTGTGCCCCTGAATCCGCAAGTGCCAGCGGAGGACCAAGAAATTACTCGACCCCGTACGTCTGTAACGGTCACAATAGTGTTGTTGAAACTTGCTTGAACATGAATAACCCCTTTTGGTATTTTACGCGCATTCTTACGTGAGCCAACACGCCCATTTCTGCGTGAACCAATTCTTGGTAAAGGTTTTGCCATATTTTATCATCTCATAAGTCAGAAGTCTATGGATATATCCATTTCATGTCAAAAAGATCCTTTATTTTTAGTTATTTGTACATCGGATCCTTTAGAGTGTTTTCACTTAGAAAGATTATCCTTGTCTTTGTTTATGTCTTGGGTTGAAGCAAATTACTATAATTCGTCCCCGTCTACGTATCAGTCGACATTTTTCACAAATTTTACGAACAGAAGCTCTTATTTTCATATTTTCCGTCCTTGAATATACATACTTTTTTGAAGAAAATAAGTTTTTTTTGAAAGTGAAAGGAATTTGAAAGTTGAAAAAAAACTGCCGAATCATTCAGCATTCAAATCTTTCTTACGGAGTATCTAAATTAGATGCGCTATGGTCGTGGATTTACTTCTATATTTGGTAGTAGTATATGTATAAAACAAGACAAGACTACGTTGGATCTTTTCTGAAACATAACCTAAAACCAGATCTTAAATGGGCTTGGAACATACTATTGAAAGTGATTCAGTAATTAAACTTTCCCGAATCCATTTTTGTTCTTTCATTCCATCCAAAATCCTCTCGAAGTATTAATCGAAGTATTAACTAATGCGAGAGGAATGATATTAGAAATCTGTTCTTTCTCTTTTTTTTCACAAAACAAATAGGAAGTCTGGATACAATTCAGATATCAGAAAGATTACCATATATAACACAAGATTTCTCCACCGATTCTTTCTAGTCGAGCTTCTCGGTCTGTCATTATACCCCGAGAAGTAGAAAGAATTACAATCCCCATCCCGCCCAAAATTCTAGGAATTTTTTGATAGTTAGGATAGATTCGTAGACTAGGTCGGCTGATTCGTTTTAAATTTAGACTAGTTCTATATGGCCCTTTCATCTTCCTTCTATGTCGTAGGGTTAAGACCAAAAATTTTTTGTTGCCTTCCTGATGTTTCCTGACATTTTCAATAAAACCTTCTCGTAAAAGTATTTTAATAATGTTTTCGGTGATATTAGTAGATGCTATTCGAACAGTTCCTTTTCTATTCATGTCAGTATTTCGTATAGAGGTTATTATTTCAGCAATAGAATCCCTACCCATGATAAACTAAAATTATTATTTTTTCTGGTTTGGAGATAAGCAACAGACGCGGGGGGGGGAGGAAGGAATGAGGGAGGAAAGGGAGAGGGAGAGGCGGGAAACACAAGGGACGAAGGCAGGGGAGGCGAGGGCAGGGGGAGGCAAAGACGAGAACGAGAGAAACGAGAGAAGAAAAAGAAGAAAACAGAAAGGAGAGAAACGAGAGAAAGAAAGGAGAGAAACGAGAGAAAGAAAGGAGAGAAACGAGAGAAAGAACGAGAGAAGAAAGAAGAAGAAAGGAAAAGAAGAAACAGAAACGAGAGAGGAAAGAAGAAGAAAGTAAATTATTAAATATTAAAAATTATGAAATTTAAATTATATAATAATATAATAAAATTATATAATAATATAATAAAAAACTAGAACTATATAATAAACTAAACTATATAATAAATAGTATATGTCTTATATAATAAATAGTATATGTCTTATCTTATATCTTATAATTTTTTATCTTTATAATTTTTTATCTTATAATACTTCGGGTGCTAATGAAACTATTTTAGTAAAATTTAACTGTCTCAATTCCCGGGCGATTGCACCAAAAATTCGAGTTCCTTTTGGATTTCCTTCTTGATCAATAACAACTGCAGCATTATCATCATATCGTATTATTATACCGTTATCGCGTTTGAGTTCTTTACAAGTACGTACAATTACAGCTCTTATTACTTCGGATCTTTCTAGAGGTGAATTTGGTGTTGCTTCCTTGATCACAGCAACAATAACGTCACCAATATGAGCATATCGTCGATTACTAGTCCCCATGATTCGAATACACATCAATTCTCGGGCTCCACTGTTATCTGCTACATTCAAATGGGTTTGAGATTGGATCATATCGTTTTTTTTTATCTGTTATTTTAATGCAAAGGAAAAAAGATATTTTGTTTATCCAAAACAAAAAAGAAACTTGCGATTTTTTTTGGCATCCCCAAGGTCTTTTTCCTTTGGTTCTATACCGAAATAATGAGTTGAGTTCGTACAGGCATTTTTGATGCTGTTATTGAAATAGATTTTCTCGCTATATTTTCTGCTACTCCACCCATTTCATAAAGGATTCTACCTGGTTTAACGACAGCTACCCAATATTCGGGAGATCCTTTCCCCGAACCCATACGTGTTTCCGTAGGTCTTAAAGTAATTGGTTTGTCGGGAAATATACGTATCCATATTTTTCCACCGCGACGTGCATTTCGTGTCATTGTTCGTCGC
Organism: Jatropha curcas; assembly: GCF_041381405.1. Lineage (NCBI taxonomy): Eukaryota > Viridiplantae > Streptophyta > Magnoliopsida > Malpighiales > Euphorbiaceae > Jatropha > Jatropha curcas. The sequence goes on along the minus strand of NW_028322469.1, from coordinate 6,833 downwards.
CCCGCTTCTATTTGCCTAGATGTAATCCAAGAAGGTTCAAGTGCCTGAAGAGCATATCTACCGAAAGAAATACGATTAGCTCGAAAAGCTTTTCCTTTCATTCGTCCTCTATGCTGTTTGCGGAATCGGGGCCTTTGGGGGTTGTAGGTGATGCTTGTTTCTCAAGCCCATCTCTACTACAGCCACTCCATCTCTACTACAGAGCCGGACATGAGAGTTTCTTCTCATCCAGCTCCTCGCGAATGAAATGATAAAAGAAAAAAATATACATGCGTTTGCTGAATAAAATAATATACTAAATCGTGGAATTCTTTGAGATTTCGCTTAATCTATTTACGCTTAATCTATTTACTTAATCTAATCTATTTATTAGATCGAGGGGATGAGAGGAGGGGGGGGAGGAGAGGAGGAGGGGGAGGAGAAGGGGGAGGAGAGGAGGAGAAGAGAAAGGGGGAGGAGAGAGAGGGGCGAGGGGAACGAGAACGAGAGGAGAGCGAGAGGAGAGAACGAGAGAAAGGGAGAGAACGAGAGAGATATATTATATATATGTAGTTATAGTTATTATTTATTATATAGTTATTTTTTTTATATAGTTATTTTTTTCCTTTTTTTTTTTTATTATTATTTATATTATTATATTATAGATAATTTTTATTATAGATAATTTTTTCTATTTTATTTTGTTTTGCATTATTTTACATAATCTTATTTTTTTCTATTTTTCTATTATTGGATTTCTAAATTTGAGCAATCTGATATCATAATTCTGATATCATAATTCTAATAGAAAAAATTCTACTTTAGAATATAAAAAAAACTTCGCGCGCGAATATTGACTCTTTCAATATTTATTTCATTTGTAGAGATAGTCTGGGTATGATCTCTCAGACTAAATTAGTCTTCTGGTACCTTTCGCTATCCCGCCAAAAGCAAAAAATTATTATGATTTTTTTTTCAATAAATCAATAAAATATTATAGGTTCCGTCGTTCCCATCGCTTCTTCATTAATGCTTAGGTCTTAATTTTACAATGGAGCCTCTAATGAAGCTTGTCTTTGAGTCAATCTGCTTAGTCTTTATTGACTCGAGGCTCTTGATTTTTTTTTTTTTTTTTTATGAACAGATTAGTTTAATTATAAATCAATTGGTATTGCTGCTTTATTACATTAATTTTTATAATTTTTATGTGATGACTCATAGACCTTACATATTAGAATCATATATCATTGATATTCTTTTTCTCTCTTTCTCTCTTTCTTTCACCCTTCCACTTATCTATCTAATTTTATATTTTGATTTACAACTCATAATCAGATTGGTTTTTCTTTTGTTTGTGCAAAAAGAATTTCAATGGCTACAATGATATGGCTAATATATCATGTCTTGACAATTTCTTTGGATCGAGATACTACAAAGCGCTGGGCTGGTTATTAGTTGCATACTTACTTATATTTTTAGTTCATAGTACAGGTCAGTCCTTTTTTTTTAACCCTGACCCTAAAATAAAAACCCAACGAGTCGCACACTAAGCATAGCAACTACATCAATCGAACCGCGGGTCTATTCAATCCTATAGAAGATAGAAGAAAAAAGAATAGAATTAGAAGAAATACAATTAGAATGAAGAAATACAATTAGAATTGCTTCTTTTTTGTTTTGATTAAAACAAAAAAACGAATGGAAAGAGTTTGTCATTTTTTGTTCTATCAATGGATAGAATGTAAAGACAAGTCAAGTAAAGGTTTATTCTTTTTTATCTAGAAATGTCCAAATTTTTATGCCTAATACCCCATAAATAGTTTTAACTGTATACGAACAATACTCAATTTTAGC
>NW_028322468.1:0-21531 GCF_041381405.1 Jatropha curcas | reverse complement strand
TATTTTAATACATGGCTAGAGGTACATAAATCCTACAACTGCAGAATTCACTAACAGATTAATATAAATAAGTTTGAGTACATATAACTACATAATTTAAATAACTACTGATTTTAAAAGTTATTTTTTTCTAGCTCTGCATGGAACGAGATAGACGTTTAATCGGGACAAAAAGTATTTACTTCCTAAAAAAAAATTAAACAAAAGAAATGTGATTTTAATAATGTATAATAATTATTGCATAACACAAGCATTTACACAAATGCTTCCTAAAATACTAAAATAAGCATTCATCATCGATCAAACACATGATATATCATCAGCACTCACAAATAATTACACTTCAAGTAATCAAACACGTGGAAATTGGTCTGTGGCATCACCAAAACCCTCGATGAGCCGTCCTCACACGTGGCTCATCCTCTCATAACGTGTGCACTAAAGAGCTGATCCCCCATACATGGCCGACCGATCTAATCCTCACTTGACCAGCCCTCTCATTTTTCTTATACTCTATTTTCATTTCCACACCAATAAGCGGTCATCTGTGGTTTTCCATATAATCCATATCATCAGATGCACACAGGGACACCAATCTTCTATACATGGCTGACGGTTGTTCAAAGACCATCCTCACAAATCAAGGTGACCCACTTCATCCCAATTCCACACAAATAAGGCATAGCAATATCACAATACAAATAATCAAACATCGCATTTAAATGCAACACATTAACAACAAAAAAATTATGCAAATGTACAAATAGATGTTCATATATAAAACAAATAAACATAAGAGTATTAAACACTAATATATAATAATTGATATTTAAAAAATAAATAAACAAGTAAATAAAATAACAAATAAAGAAGAAGCATATATATAATAATGAGTTTATGTATGATGCATATGGTATATTTCTACCTATTATTGCTTACATTGCTAAATGGAAAAATCACCCTAATTTCAGGTCTTAACTTATTGAAGCAGTGAACAACTAGAGCGATCTAAACTAGAATTATCAAAATAAATATATTAACTTACCATTAAATATAATACTAGCGTAGATCCTAGCGAAATTTCGACAGAACCTCCCCTAAAATTAGATTAAAACCACTTGCTTAAGACTACAATTCAACAATAAATTCTTAAAGCTCATCCATCGAGCAATTCATCTAAACATTTACTCAATTCACACAGCCCATCCAACCTAGACAATATTTATTAACCGTTAAGCACACATATATGCATTTAATAATTCTAAGATTCTAAACCAATTAATTAATCACAATCAGCTACTATAAATACTGTAAACCAATCAAAATTAATTTATTATAACATACTAAAATATTCTATTTATATATAAAACTATTCAAATAATCTAATTTCTTGTTATTTAATTATATCTACTTCAATAATCAACTAATCTAACATAAAGACTAAAATATCTACTTCCTAGCAAAAATTAAATCTACTACTTCAAGTATTCCAATTTATCTTTCATGTTTCCATTTATAACATTTATTCTAAATGACTAGTATTCTTAATTTATCAGAATTAAGTGAGTTTATCTATCGAGGTTTTCCGCGGGAATCACATTCAATTAACTATTTATTCGGAATCCACTAAATCAACTAATAATCTTAAATTTGAAATTTATATAAAAAATTAGGAATTGATCTAAGAGCGTACCAACCGAAAATGGGATACAATTTCGCGAGGAAAAGTTGATTCTGCCTCTTGGGGCCCACCGGGGACTCGCTAGTCGGTCGCCGAACCGAAGGCGGCGGCCCATATATCCCAAACAACCCAGAATTTTGTAACACTTACACCAAAATGCTCGAAACCACTTGTAGAAGCTAAATAATTTGGTGTCGTTTTGAGGAGATAGTGGCTCGTTTGGCCGGATCGACCGCCGTAGCCATCTCCACGCCGCCGTTCATGGTGGTTTCAGTTCCCTCCACCAAATCCGTCGATTCTTGGATGGAAAATGTTCACACAAGAGGGAGGAACTGATCAGAACTCACCTTGAGGCCTTCAGCCGCTTGAATCGAGCTAATCGTCGAAAATCAAAAATTAGAAGTTGTCGGAGGTGACAGTCTCATTTCGCGCCATTAGGGACTCTTTCTGCGTGAAAGGAAGCTGAAAACGTGATCAGCGGTTCTTTGGGAACCGGTCGCCACTCGCTCTCGTCGTGCGATGGTCGGAAAACGGGAAAGGAGGGAGAGGGAGGAACGGCGCCGCTCGAGACCCAGTAAGAAGAAGAAGAAACAAGTGAAAAAAAGGAAGAAAAGAAAAGGCTGGTTTCTAGACTATTCCGATCCGATCCGAACCGGTTTGCTTCAATTCAGTGATTTGGCTCAGTCTTTGCTTGTTTAAGGGTTTTTCACCTGATTTTCGAAAAATTTAAACTGATTTACAGGTATGATTTAGTAATAAAAAAGCATTTTTGCCAAATCTCATCGTTTAAAATTTAAAATTAAAATTTTAAATGCAAAATCCGGATAGTTTCACCATACCTATTTGAAAGAGACAGAGAGAGACTACTTTTTATTTAAAACTAAAATAAATAAATAAATGAATAGTTCTTAAGCATTGCAATTTCTAACTAATTATTTAATGACCATGGCACCCTTTTTTATTTCTTACTTTTTATCACTATTTTTGGGAAAAAATATAGTTTTTATTTATGTTGTTTTCCTTTGAAAATTTGCTTTCATTTCCTTATTCTGTTCTTCTCACTTACTACTATGTTATTAATTATATTATCTTTCCATGTCCTTGCTTTTGCTTCTGCTGCTATTCAAACTCAAGCAAATGCCTTTCTAAAGTGGAAAGCTAGTCTTGAAACAAAAAGCTAGTGATGTAACGAGGTAATCCGCTTATGAACTGTTTGAGATTCGGCTAGGTAAAAGCTCGCTTGAACTCGTTCAATAAAATTATCGAGCTAAGTTCGAGCTTGGGTCATTAGCTCACGAGTCAGCTTTATCGAGCCGAGCTCTCGAGTTAACTTGTGAGCCAAAATCAATTAAAACCTACATTAAAACGACGTCATTTTGATTAATATATTTCGAGCTCTAGCTCTGCTCATTTATGGTTATCAAGCTAAGCCCGAATCAAGCTCGAGCTTGGCTATTTTTAAACGAGCCCAGCTCGAGCTTAGATTTTCGAGTTTGAAACGAATCAAGCTCGAGCTTGACTCGGCTCGTTTACAGCCCTATTTAGAGTCAATTTATCTTATCTTCTTTGTCTCCAACCGATGCTACTCCTTGTAATTGGAAACTTGACAAAAAGTATCAAGTTTACAAATATATTACAATAGATTGGGAGGTCACCTACCATATGGCATATGCCTTAGTGGATCACTTAAATATTTCGCTGCATATGGAAATGATTTTAGGGGTGGCATCCCAAAAGGCCTTCAAAATTGCAACTCCTTGTTAAGACTCCATCTTGAGAGAATCCAAAGCATAGGAAATATATCTCAAGATTTTGGGATACATATATATATATGAACTATTTAATTTATGCCGTAACAAGTTCTACAGTGAGTTTTCATGAAAATGGGAAGGTTTTCATAATTTGTCAACTTTAACAATAATATATTTAGCTTAAATCCTGAACGCTGTTTTTGACCGGTCAAAACGCTAAACGCTGTTTTTTATAGTATTCGATAACATAACATTTGAACTAACTTTTAGAGATTGAAGTAGCGTTTTATAAAAAGTTAACTTATGTGACGTTTAATGTTTTAACGTTTCATGAAAAGCTACTCAAAAAATTAACAACTACAAAAACAACTAATTTGCTGTACACGCACTAAAGCATTTCTTGTGGCTCCATTTGAAGCAGTAAAAAGCAACAAAGGTTTACGCGGTAACAATACCAACTTAAAAACTTGTGGTTCCTTCGTAATAAAAAAACAAAAAAATCAATCTTATTGTTCTCCAATCTTGTCTACCAGTCAATCAAATAATATTTTTCAAAATAAATTACTTTTCAAGCACAAATGGAATCTCCATTAAGCAAATTTAAGTGATAATATTCCAGTTAGTTGTGTTACTTTCTTTTGCAGGTATACTGCATCTAGCTTAGTAAATAAGGGATCCATTCACCCATCTTTGAAAGGAAAAAAAAGTTATTTGCTAATCCTAAGAAAAAAATTTTATGGACTCAACATTGTTTGCAAGGACATGATGAAAGTAAAGAATGAGCATTCAGTTCAATTGAATCGCCCCAATTGAAAAAAATCAAAATTTAAATATAGAATTCGAATCAAATTGAGTAAATATGAAAAAACTAATTAAATTGAATTGAAAAGATTTAATTTTATTCATAAAAATAGAACTAAAGTGAAATAATCAAGTCAATTTTTATTTTTTAAAAGAAAATAATTTAGTTAAAAAAATCAAATCAAATTGATTGAAATCATGTTGGTTTAGTTCGATTTTCTAATTTGAATTGATTAACCTCTAATTTTGTGGTTATTTTGGTCTATTCAATTTATAGAATACTGAGTCAAAATTAAAAATTAAAATTTACATTTGTAATTAATCAAATCGAATTAATCTTGTTGATAAATCAAATTCAATCAAACTAAATAGCATCGGCTTGGTTTGATTATTCAATTAAAATCGAAACTTACTTACTCATAGGTCAAAGTGATAACTCGAACCATATCAATCAGCTTGAGAGGCAAAATATGGTTAAATTTAGAGATAACATCTGCAAATTAAAAGGTTTGATTCGTGAAAAAAACACTTCTAAACCGGTAGGGTAGTCATGAACTCCAAACTCATGTTTGAACGACACGTGAGAAAAAAAGTGATATAATTCGAGGGAGAATTATTATAAGCAGAGATAATGAACGACGAACCGTTCGTGAAACGCCTAATAGTTTTAGGAACAGAACATCGATAACACCCAGTAATGATTAGTACTACCCAGAAACAGCTGTAATACCCTATTTTTAAATCCTCTTCGTTCCAAAATCTCCTCTGTCTCTCCCTCTCTATCAAAACCCCGCTGTTTGAGTTAGCTATGCCAACCTTTCCGGCGATGATCATCACTGCCCACCCGTAATTTCCGGTAATTTACTCTTATCATTCCCAATAATCTTCCTCTTAATGTGTTGGGTTATAGATGCTATTTGATCAAATTGTATGGTTTATCAGTTGAGTTTCATTCTCTACTTTTTGTTGGAAGACTGTATTTTTTTATATATTCCTACTGCCCTCTTTTATGTTAAGTTTTGTTATGTGATTGCCTTTTGTGTTCTTTTATGTTATACAATATAATGGACGCATAAAGGGGGAAATGTTATTTTCAAGGAAAAAAGAAAGAAGAGTTTTGAGTCAGCTCGTATGGATTGATGATTTTGATTTTCATGTATGTATGTATGCATGCATGTGGTACTGATGAGGCCAGCTGCATAAAGTGACTGAAGAGAATGCAAATTAGACCAACTATTTTATGACTCTATTTTGATTGTTATGTTGTGGTTTTAAATTTTTAACTAGAAGACAGATTCTGAGAATTTATATGTTTTAAATATTTCAATTTTCAAAAAAACAAATTCTTGTGCACAGAGAAATTCTTCCACTTTCAAAATTATTAAAAAGTTTATTTCTTTCATTTAGCCTAAAGCTGTTCTTGTGCAGGTTAAAATTGTTGACCTGAACTTGGAATTTGTATCTTGTTCTCTAAGCGGGTTCTACTCAATTTTCTTGAGTGTAATACATATTTATAATGGATTTAATATCTAAAGGTATAGCCTGGGTTGGGAACATTTATCAGAGGTTTGAAACAATGACCCAGGAAGTGGATAGCATTGTGAACCAGGTATCGATTCTTCTCTTTTATTTATTTTTTTTTTTTTTCTTTTTTTCATTCTTTTATCTCCTGGATACAAGCATTTTCCACGTGTTTTAGCTGTTCTTCTTGAGAAGTATCTGCTCATGTTTACTTGAACGAGTGTAACACACACACACACACACACACAAACACACACACACACACACACATACATCAATATCCTTGCATCACAGTTGTAGATTATGTTCTTGGTAACTGCATTCCTGCATATATCAGATCCTCAAACTTGATTTTGCAATTCCCCTGTGCTTGAACTGCTTCTTTTACAGAATACTGTTAGATATGTTGAAAACCAGGTGCATACTGTGGGTGAGAGCATGAAAAAGTTTTGCGATGTTGTTCAAGATATTATTCCTCCTATAGTTGATCCTGTAAGATGTGAGGCTCAAGCAGTGGCTATAAAAGGAAATGCTGTTGTTGGTACCTATATTAAATCTATGATTGGTATTGAGGAAGATCATGGACGTATGGATCCCATAAAGCAGTCATTTGCAGAGCCCAGTGATTTTTGATGTGGGGAATCAGCCCAGTAATACGTTCAGTGGACACCACTTTGTAAATCAATCAACTACTGCAACTCCCATGGATTCCCTTGAGGTGACAGCATTTGACTCTGATCCAGGAAACATAAACGATGTTTTGACAAATGATTTGGGCACACCAGGTCCAGGAGAAATTGATGATATTTCAACAAATAAAATCTCTGATTTGAGCACAGAAGAAAATACAGTATTGGAGAAGTCCAATATACCTGAGGCTTTGGAGTTAATTGCTCCTGAAGAGAAAGAACCACTCCATGCATCAATACCTAGTGAATTCATTGATTCCACTCACGAAAGTGCTCGTGTTTCTCCTGAGGAGAAAAGGTCATTACATGTATCGCTATCCAATGAATTCGTTCATTCTAATGGTGAAAATGCTTTTGTTTCTATGGGTGAGGTGTCACCTGCAACTTCAGTTCATGGAGAGGAGCATCGGTCCGCCCAAAAGATGGAAACAGCTTGTTACAGCCTTGCAGATGATTCTTATTCTGTGTCTGATTCTTTAAGTGTTGCTTCTGTGTCTGAAATGGCTTTTTCAGCTGCCTCCTCCTGTGGTTCAAAATATACAGAACCTCGTACTCTGCATGAGAATTCATTTAATGACATCCTCACAGTAGTGTCTTGTAGTAACCCTATTAGTGTGGCTGGCCATGATTCTCATGGTTCGAATGCCCTCTCCTCATCTATTTCTGCTCCAGTTGCATCTAGAGACAGGAAGTAGCAGAGACTGGGTCCACTTGCTCCAACAATGTCCTGTCATTGGAATCTGCCGGTTGGTTTTCCCAATTTTATATTCTAGCATTCCTTCTGTATTTGGTAGAAGAAGAACCTGTAGAATGTGCTTATGAAGTTAATTATCTCATCATGTGTCTTGTACTATCTCACTAGGTAACAAACAGAGTAAGCGTTTGGGGATATAGAGACTTGACCAGCATTTGCACATTTAGACATCTTGGGAGACAATATAAATCTTATTAGGAAGATAGTCTTAGCATTGTAAATGACCTTATCAATTGACAAACTGACAAGTATGTAAGATTTATGTATTCATAACTAGGAAGAATCAGTTTTATGTAGTTGTTTGCTTATGTAGGGTGTGCATGTGAGCCTAGTAATTTCTGTGCATCTTTTAGAAAATGGGCACAACAATTTCTTTTGAAAAATATATCAGATGATATAGTCTAATTGAAGAAAAGGAAAATAGATGCAATGTACACATATTATACCTGGAGCTTCCATGCATGTGTATTTAATGCACATGACGAGCATAATTTACTTGCTTTTCCGTCTGGTCACTTATCAAGGTCATTCTTTTTGAGGTGAAGTGTGTTGATACTATTTTACTGTACACCGTAGTGCTTAGATGGCAGCATAATATAATTGGTTTTTATCTTTTATAAAAATTGACATGCATTTGTCTTATTGGAGGTAAAGATAGTTTTGACCTTCACTTCCTGTGATATATTTTCTTATTTTTGGCTGGTAAGCGAAATCTTCACTTGTTGAAATGTTATCGTCTTATTTTCTTATTTAAAATTCATCTATGATCATTTTTCTGTTTGTACTTTTTCCTAATTTTTCGTTTTATTTAGATTTCGTTTTTCATTTTTCATTTTATTACTTTATTACTTCATTTTTGGTTTTGTTACTTCATCTTCTATTGGTTTTTTTTTTTTTTTTTTTTTTTAACCAAAATTAGGTTATCTTCATTTCTAACATATGATGTTTTGTTTAGTTTGAAACTTCATTTTTGACATTTATTAAGGACTTTTTATTAATGTACAGATTGCAACATTTCTAAATTGATATAGTGTTTTACAATTGATACTTATCTAGTAATTTAGGAGCTCTATTAAAATAAGATAAAATTTGAATCTAAGGTGAAATTGTAATTAACTGTGACCCCTTATTAGAACCATATATTTGCTATAGTTTGAATTCAAGGTGCAATTGTGATAAAAAGTTAAAAGTGAGTGTTTGGGGTATTTTATAGTATAATTTAGCCGACTCATTTTTTGGGTTAAGTTAATTCAAGTATAAGTTATAGGACCCATATTTAATATATATTATTCATTAATTTTGACCAATTTCGAATTAGGTATAATTGTGAAAAAAAATTTTAGTTGGAGTGCTTGAGGGGTTAAATTGAATTTATGGTGAAATTATTATAAGACGCAAAGTTTAAAGGTATTTAATAGTTTACCCAAATTTTCAATAGACAATTGAAATCATCTTTATTCATTATTTAATAAAAAGTCTCTTATTTCAAAGAAATTAATCTATTTTGTCATTTTAAAATCATAAAATGGGATTGACTTGTTTAGACTCGGTTTATGGACTCACTATAAATCAAACCAATGTAAAATTATTTTTATTTATTGAATTGAAGGTATTTCTAATTATACACTAAAAAAAGAATAAAATGGAAACAATTTTTAAAATGTTCATAGTCATAGACCTTGTCTAGGCAAATTTAATCTCAAAAATGCATTATCAAGTTAGCAAATTTGAAAAGTGAAAATGGAATTAATTTGCTACATTTGGTTACATGTGTTTGTCTTTAAATGCAATTGTTCGTTGTTATCTATGTGTTTTGTAATAAATTTCCGAAAACACATACATGTCACTTGATTACATTTTTTTGTCTTTAAACTCACCGATTTGTTGTCATCTCAATGTTCTGTTTTGTCCCTAAATTTCCACAAGAACACGTAAGAGTTAGTTGGGTATTTCTGACCATGCACTTATAAAAAAGAAAAGATAAAGTTAGAACTATTAGAGTTTTGGGCAAAGAAGTGAACGAGAAATAACATTATCTGTAGAACTTTTAGAAACAATTTTTGCAATAAAGAAAGGAACAAATTCTGCAGATTTTAGGCTTCAAAGGAGAAGGATTATGAAAAACATTATGAAATAGGAGTTTTCACGGTGGGCATAATTCATTGATCAAGTTTCATACTTAAATACAGAAAGATTAAAGTATCACAAGTATGGTTTACTATCAATCTCATACTTGCCCATACTTTTTATCTTTACTTCGTAACTTATCTCATAGTTAACTATCCAAGCCATACTTGTAAAACTAAAAAGGCTGCAACATAATACAATAGTAATAAACAAAATGTTTTCATAATGTGACGACAAGAATGCCATAACCTTCAACATGAACACTGTTTAAAAATCTTTAGTTTCATTGATTCGGTTCATAAATGGAGTAGTAAAATTTAATGGGAATTTAATAAAGAAATTAGAGTAGTAATAATTGAATTATTGTTGTCCTTTAAGAGACCAAAAGGGTCCTATATATATTAGTACAACTTTTAGAATAATTATTTTCTTATTTTTTTTAATTATGATTTAATTTCGCAAGTGAAACAACCGGAATTTTTTATTTTCAAAGATTTTCCAATTAAATTTAATAAACTGACAGCCTGGAAATTTATTTCAATATTTTAATGCGAACACTGTGAGAAACCGAACCGAAAACCGATTGAAAAAGCTGAAAACCAAATGAAAACCAAAGTTTTGGGTCGAATCGAACCGGTTCGACCCAAACCATCTAGAAAATTCCTTTTTTTTTTTTTTTTATCTCCAGCGCTGCACCTCTACTCCTCACCCTCACCAGCGCCTCAACTCCACTCCACCGACACAGCCACCACGCCTCCTCCTCCCTTCTTCTTCTTCTTCTTTCTTTCTTTCTTTCTTTTCTTTTCTTTTCTTTTCTTTCTTCTTCCCTGCGTCTGTCTGCGTGTGACTGGCGAGAGACAGCAGATCTGTCGCGCGCCACCCAGCCCTCGCGGGCCGCCTCGCCGCCACTCCACGCCGCCAGTCGCACCGCCTCACTGCTCCTTCGCGCGCCACTGCCAGTAGCTCCGCCCTCTGCCAGATTGCGCAGCGCACGGCAGCAGCACAGTCTCCGCCTTGTCGCGCCACCACCGTGCCCTGCTGCTCCGCCACTGCTCCGCCACAACAGATCGCGCCTCTGCCGCCGCTCCAGCGTGCCTCCGACCACCAACAGCCACTGCTCTCCGATCCGGCACGCGTGAAAATCCCCGATCTAGCGAAATTCGACAAAAGATTATATTTTGGGATCGCCCGGGTCCATCTAGTGCTCCTCCAAGACAGAATCAAAGCTAGAACTTCGCTCTCCATCACTGTGAGTAATAATAAATAATGCAGATCAACATGCATTTGCATAGCATTTTTTTTTACAAACCTTATTTATGGTATAATTGTATATTTGGATGGATTTGGTGTAATACGTTGAAAGAATTGTTTGATTACTTGTGCTGTGCATATACTGTGCCTTGTTTGTGTGGAATTGGGATGAAGTGGGTCACCATGGGTTTGTGAGACTGTTTCTGTTATATGGATCCTGATTCTGATTTCTGTTATATTCTGATTCTGTTATATGGATCCTGATTCTGTTTCTGTTAGCCGGGTAAATGGGAGATCGGCGCCCCCATGTGCACCTGATAATTCTGTTTATTCTGAAACCACATGATGGCCTCTTGTTGTTGCGCACCTGAAAATCTAGATTTAATTGCAGCCCGCAGGGTGGCCTCCTGTTGTGAGCGCTTGATGATCTAGATTGGATGGAGACCACCGGGTTGCCTCCTGTTGGTATGGAAAAGAAAAGAGAGAATGGAAAAACAATGAGAGGGCTGGTCAAGTGAGGATTAGACCGGTCGGCCAGTATGAGGGATTGGCTCCCTGGTGCACATGTGAGAGGATGAGCCATGTGGGAGGACGGCTCATCGGGGGTTCGGTGACTCCACTGACTAATTTCCACGTGATGTGATTATTTGAAGGTGATATTGTTTGTGGGTGCTGATGTAATGTCATATGATTGACTGTTGTGTGTTCATTCAGTATACTAGGGTGCATTTTGCTTGACTGTATGTGGTGTGTATTATTTATTATTATTCACTGAGTTGCAAAACTCACCTCCTTCTCTCCAAACCTCCCAGGTACTAGGAAGCAGCTGATTCGACTGAAGCTCTGCAATCTTCTCCGCAGAGTTATAAATGTAAATTTTATATTTCTGTTATTTAATTTTGGATGTATAAGTTACTCTATTATCAGATTATTATTGAACTCCGCAGTTATAGGGTTGTGTATTACTATTGGACTTATTGTTAACACTACACTATAAATTAAATATTATGTAATTAGCTGCAGGTGAACCAGTAAGCCCATAGTGTGATTATAATTTATTGTGAATAGGCCCTGGTTAGATATTATGTGTTAATTGAGATTGAGGCTTACTGTTTTGATGAATTAATTGGGCAAGATAGGTAGACAGATTGGATAATTTAGGCTTACTACGGGCCTCGGGGGCCTTAAGCTTACTTGGGCCCTAGTGCCGGTCCGGCCCACGAAAACGGGTCGTGACAATAAGTTGGAGCATTTTAATGTGTACAATTTTATAAATTATGGTATTCACTCGGTCAAAGCGAAATTAGAGGTATCACAAGATTTTTTGCAAAAAAATAAAATAGTAAATTTATACATTAAACTTTTTTTTAAATGGTTCCTACATTTTGGGGAAGGTAGTATCTTTTTAACTTATTTCTAATAAGGATATTGTAGTATATGTCAGATTTTGAAACTTTAGTTTAAAAATCTCATTTTGACCTAAATTATTAAAACAATATCAATTTTGTTAGTGATTTACTTATTTACCTTTTCACGTAACGAGGTTTTTATTTTCTGTTTGGATGCTATTGTTTGTCACTTTGAAACTAATGTTTCTTCTTTTACCACTTCTTTAGTGGCAGGCGTGAACTGCCTTTGGCAGCAAGACCCACATGAGAGTCATCGTCACTGGCACGACTGATGTGAGAGTCCTCATCGAAAAATCAACTTTTATTCTACGATTTCATTTTCATTTTCATTTCTATTCTTCAGGAAAATTAATATCTATTCTACAATTTCATTTTTATTTTTATTTTTGTTCTTATCAGAAAATCGATTTTTGAAAGTATTTAATGATTTACCCAAATTTTGAATAGACAATTGAAGTCATCTTTATTCATTATTTAATAAAAAGTTACAGATTTTCAAATAAATTAATTTATTTTTTGTCATTTTAAAGTCATAAAATGGGATTGACTTGTTTAGACCCGGTTTATGGACTCACTATGAACCAAATTAATAAAAAATTATTGTTTTTACTGAGTTGAAGGTATTTCTAATCATATACTGAAAAAAGAATAAAATGGAAATAATTTTTAAAATGTTCATAGACATAGACCTCGTCTAATATTAAAAATGCACTGTCAAGTTAGTAATTTAGAAAGTGAATAATTATATTTGAAAGTTTTTGATAAATTATAGAATTATGAAAAACCAAACCATGACAACATTATTTCATTTAAAACTGAATAGTTCTTAAGCATTGGAATGTCTAATTAGTTATTTAATCATCACGGCACGATGCATTATTTTGGGAAAAAAAGTATATTTTTTAGTTATGTCGTTTTCTTTTGAAATTTCCTTAGATTTCCTTTTGTATTCATCTCCTTATCTTGGCATATCAAAGGATTGCGAGGTCTTAATTTATTGATAAAAAAATAGAAAAAAAAAAAGAGAATATTATCTTGTCTAGGGCATATGCTTGGGTCAACAACAAAGTAAACTCAAAAGTGGAATTAATTTGCTGCATTTGGTTATATGTGTTTGTCTTTATAAACTCACTTGTTTGTTGACCTATGTGTTTTGTAATAAATTTCTAAAAACACATATATGTCAATTGATTACATCTATTTGTCTTTAAACTCAACTATTTGTTGTCACCTCAATGTTATGTTTTATCCCTAAATTTCCACAAAACAGGTACTAGTTAGTTGGATATTTCGGACCATATATTTACAAAAAAGAAAGGATAAAATCGAAACTGTCAGAGTTTTGGGTAAAAAAGTGATTGAGAAATAACATTATCTGCAGAACTTTTACAAAACAATTTCTGCAGTAAAGAAAGGAACAAATTTTGTAGATTTTAGGCTTTAAAGGAGAAGGATTGTGAAAAACATTATGAAATAGGAGGTTTCATAGTGGGCATAATTCATTGATCAAGTTTCACACTTAAATACAAAAAGATTAAAGCACCACAAGTACGGTTTGCTGTCAATTTCATACTTGCCCATACTTTTACCCTTACTTCATAACTTATCTCATAGTTAACCTATCTAAGCCATACTTCTAAAACTAAAAAGGCTGCAACATAATACAATAGTAATAAACAAAATGTTTTCATAATGTGACGGTAATAATGCCATAACTTTCAATAGAAATACTATTTAAAAATCTTTAGTTTCATTGATTCGGTTCATAAGTGGAGTGAAAAATTTTATGGGAATTTCATACAGAAATTAGAGTAGTAATAATTGAATTATTGTTGTCCTTTAAGAGACCAAAAGGGTCCTATATATATTTAGTACAACTTTTAGAATAACAATTTTCTTATTTTTTAATTATGATTTAATTTCATAAGTTGGAGCATTTTAATTGGTACAATTTTATAAATTATGGTATTCACTCAGTCAAAGTGAAATTAGAGGTATCATAAGATTTTTTATAAAAAAATAAAATGGTAAATTTATACATTAAACTTTTTTTTAAATGGTTCCCACATTTCGGGGAAGGTAGTACCTTTTTTACATATTTCTAATAAGCATATTATAGTATATGTCAGATTTTGAAACTTTAGTTTAAAAATCTCATTTTGACCTAAATTATTAAAACAATATCGTTTTAAATTGATACTTGTATAGTAATTTAGGGGCTCTAGTAAAATAAGATAAAATTTGAATCTAAGGTGAAATTGTAATTGAATGTGACCCCCTTATTCGAACAATATATTTGCTATAATTTGAATTCAACTTGCAGTTGAGATAAAAAGTTAAAAGTAAGTGTCTGAGTGATTAAGATCATTTTGGGGTGAAATTGTTACAATCGCCAAAGTTTGAGGTATTTTATAGTATAATTTAGCCAACTCATTCTTTGGATAAAGTTAATTCAAGTTGTAGGACCCATATTAAATATATATTATTAATTAATTTTGATCAATTTGGAATTGGGGTATAATTGTGACAAAACATTTTAGTTGGAGTGCTTGAGGGGTTAAGTTGGATTTAGGGTGAAATTATTACAAGACGCAGAGTTTGAAGGTATTTAATGGTTTACTCAAATTTTGAATAGACAATTGAAATCATCTTTATTCATTATTTAATAAAAAATCTCTTATGGATTTTCAAATAAATTAATTTATTTTTTGTCGTTTTAAAGTCCTAAAAATGGGAGTGACTTGTTTTACCCGGTTTATGGACTCACTATGAACCAAACCAATGAAAAATTATTTTTTTATTGAATTGAAGGTGTTTCTAAGCATGCACTGAAAAAAGAAAATGAAATTTTTTTTTTTTTGATAGTAAAATGAAAACAATTTTTAAAATGTTCATAGTTATAGACCTCGTATTGGCAAGTTTAATATTAAAAATACACTATCAAGTTAGTAATTCAAAAAGCTTAATTATTTGAAACTTAAAAACTTTATAAAACTTTTTGATAAATTATAAAATTATGAAAAAACCAAACCATGCCAACTTTATTTCATTTAAAACTAAATAGTTCTTAAGCATTGGAATGTCCAATTAGTTATTTAATCATCATGGCACCATGCATTATTTTGGGAAAAAAAAAATTTTAGTTATGTCGTTTTCTTTTGAAATTTCCTTGAGATTTACTTTTGTATTCATTTCCTTATCCTAGCATATCAAAGGATTGCGAGGTGTTAATTTATTTATAAAAAAATAGAAAAAAAAAAAAAAGAGAATATTGACTTGTCTAGGGCCTATGTTTGGATCCACAACAAAGTAAACTCAAAAGTGGAATTAATTGCGTTTGTCTTTAAACTCACTTGTTTGTTGTTGCCTCTATGTTCTGTTATAAATTTCTAAAAACACATACACGTGAATTGATTACATCTTTTTGTCTTTAAACTTACTTATTAATTTGTTGCCACCTCAATGTTCTGTTTTGACCCTAAATTTCCAAACACATGTAATAGTTAGATATTTCTGACCATATATATATATATATATATATATATATATATATATATATATATATATATATATTTTTTTTTAAAAAAAAAGATAAAGTCGAACCGTGTTTAAAAATCCTTAGTTTGATTGATTTGATCTATAAGTGGTGCCATGGCCTCCGTCTAGGCAAATTTTTTCCCTATAAATATCTCTTCATCTGCATCTTAAATTCCTCAACAACATTTCTCTAATCCCTCATTATTTATAAGCAACTACCTACCGATTATGCCATCCTCCTTACACAAATCTCTCTCCTTCTTCTCCCTTAATACTATGCTAGTAATTATATTATTCTTTCATGTCCTTACTTTTGCTTCTACTACTGCTATTCAAACTCAAGCAAATGCTCTTCTAAAATGGAAAGCTAGTCTTGATAATCAAAGCCAATTTGTCTTATCTTCTTGGTCTGCAACCAGTGCTACTCCTTGCCATTGGTTTGGTATTCACTGTCATAAGGATAAGAGTATCTCTGCAATAAGACTCGTGGATTCTCATTTAAACGGTACACTTCAAAATCTTGATATTTTCTTATTTCCCAAACTTATTTGCTTTAACCTTCGCAACAACTCATTTCATGGGAACCTTCCTACCCATATTGGTAATCTTTCCAAACTCAATGTGTTTGACTTGTCTATTAATTTAATCTCCGGTATCATTCCTCAAGGTGTTGGAGTATTAAGCTCTGTCTCATACTTTGACTTGTCAAGCAACCTTCTGTCTGGTTCAATCCCAACTTCAATAGGAAACTTAACAAAGCTATCAATTCTTAAACTTCATAAGAACCATTTTTCTGGTCCCATACCTCAACAACTTGGAACTTTGACATTTCTCACTTTCCTTTCATTGTCATACAATAATTTCTCTAGTTCAATCCCATTTTCTATTGGAAACTTGACAAAGGTATCAGGCCTTTATCTCGGTTTAAACTAACTTTTTGGTTCCATACCCAAAGAAGTTGGAATGTTGAGGTCCGTTACTGATTTAGAATTATCAGACAATCAACTCACCGGTGCAATCCCAGCTTCCATAGGAAACTTGACGAAGGTATCAACTCTTTATCTTCATACCAACCGACTTTTTGGTTCCATACCTTGGGAAGTCGAAAAGTTGAGGTGCGTTACTGATTTGCAATTGTCAAACAATCAACTCACCGGTGCAATCCCAGCTTCTTTAGGGAACTTGACGAAGGTATCAAAACTTTATCTTCATGCCAACCGACTTTCTGGTTCCTTACCTTGGGAAGTTGGAATGTTGAGGTCCATTACTGATTTGGCATTGTCAAACAATCAACTCACCGGTGCAATCCCAGCTTCCATAGGAAACTTGACGAAGGTATCAACTCTTTATCTTCATACCAACCAACTTTCTGGTTCCATACCTTGGGAAGTCGAAAAGTTGAGGTGCGTTACTGATTTGCAATTGTCAGACAATCAACTCACCGGTGCAATCCCAGCTTCTTTAGGGAACTTGACGAAGGTATCAAAACTTTATCTTCATGCCAACCGACTTTCTGGTTCCATACCTTGGGAAGTTGGAATGTTGAGGTCCATTACTGATTTGGCATTGTCAAACAATCAACTCACCGGTGCAATCCCAGCTTCCATAGGAAACTTGACGAAGGTATCAACTCTTTATCTTCATACCAACCAACTTTCTGGTTCCATACCTTGGGAAGTCGAAAAGTTGAGGTGCGTTACTGATTTGCAATTGTCAAACAATCAACTCACCGGTGCAATCCCAGCTTCCATAGGAAACTTGGCGAAGGTATCAACTCTTTATCTTCATACCAACCAACTTTCTGGTTCCATACCTTGGGAAGTTGAAAAGTTGAGGTGCGTTACTGATTTGCAATTGTCAGACAATCAACTCACCGGTGCAATCCCAGCTTCTTTAGGGAACTTGACGAAGGTATCAAAACTTTATCTTCATGCCAACCGACTTTCTGGTTCCATACCTTGGGAAGTTGGAATGTTGAAGTCTGTTGCTCAATTGGACTTGTCAGACAATCAACTCACCGGTGCAATCCCAGCTTCCATAGGAAACTTGACGAAGGTATCAACTCTTAATCTTCATACCAACCGACTTTCTAGTTCCGTACCATGGGAAGTTGGAATGTTGAGGTCCGTTACTGTTTTGGACTTGTCAGACAATCAACTCACCGGTGCAATCCCAGCTTCCATAGGAAACTTGACAATGCTATCAAAGTTATTGCTTGGATTGAATCAATTTTCTGGTGCTGTGCCTTTAGAGATTAACAACCTTACTCTCTTCAAAGTATTAGGAATATATGAAAATAGATTGGGAGGTCACCTACCAAATGACATATGCCTTGGTGGACAACTTCAATATTTCAGTGCATATGGAAACAATTTTACGGGTCCCGTACCTCAAAGCCTTAAAAATTGTAGCAGCTTGATAAGACTCCGTCTTGATAGAAACCAACTCATAGGAAATATATCTCAAGATTTCGGGATATATCCACACTTAAAATATTTAGATTTAAGTGATAACAAATTCTATGGTGAGCTTTCATGGAAATGGGAAGATTTTCACAATTTGTCAACTTTGAAAATCTCCAAGAATAATATATCAGGCATAATTCCATCTGAATTCAGCAAGGCAACTCAATTGCAATGGCTTGACCTCTCATCTAATCATCTTGTGGAGAATATACCGAAAAAATTGGGAAAGTTACAATTACTTTACCTTTATCTCGGCAACAATAAGATTTCAGGTGGCATTCCTAAAGAAATTGGTATGTTACGTGATCTTTCTAATCTTAATTTGGCTGCAAATAATCTTAGTGGATCGATTCCCAAACAGCTTGGTGAATGCTCAAACTTACTCTTCTTGAACCTCAGTAAAAATGAATTCTCTAGTAATATCCCCTCAGAGATTGGGAATTTACGGTCTCTACAAAGCCTTGGTCTAAGTTTCAATTTGTTCAAAAAAGAGATACCAGAGCAGCTTGGACAGTTGCAAAGACTAGAGATGTTGAATCTCTCCCACAATTTATTGTCAAGTTCTATTCCAACTGCTCTTGATTATTTGATAAGCTTAACATCGGTGGATATATCCTATAATAAGTTAAAGGGCCAGATTCCTAATATTAAAGCTTTCCGTGAGGCTCCATTTGAAGCGCTGAGAAACAACAAAGACTTGTGCGGTAATAACACCAACTTAAAGACTTGTGATTCCTTCATAATCAAAAAAACCATGGGAAAAAAAGACAAAAAAGTAATCAAACATATTGTTCTTCCAATCTTGTCCGCCAGTTTGTTTCTGTTCTTTCTCTTCATAGGATGTTTTTTCATTTTCCGTCGAAGAAGTATAAGGAGAAAAGCCAAGTTAAGTAGTGAGGAAGGTGTTCATGCAATATGGAGCCCAGATAAAGATCTACAATATGAAAACATTATCGACGCTACAGAAGGTTTTGATTCTAAGTATTGTATTGGAGTGGGAGGGTATGGAGTTGTCTATAAAGCTGTGTTGCCAATAGGTAGAGTGGTTGCTGTGAAGAAATTTCATAACCAGTCACTGAATGATGAGATGTTGAATGTGAAAGCATTTGAAAATGAGATTGTTGCGCTGACAAACATTCGCCATCGGAACATTGTGAAGTTATATGGATTTTGTCCTCATGCTGAACACTCATTTTTGATTTATAACTTCATAGAAAGAGGAAGTTTGAGAAAGATATTATGTGATAAAGAACAAGCAATGGAGTTAAATTGGAGTAAAAGGCTAAATGTTGTTAGAGGAATAGCTAGTGCATTGTCTTATATGCACCATGATTGCTTCCCTCCAGTTATTCATCGAGACCTTTCCAGCAACAATGTCCTACTAGATCCAGAATTAGAAGCTCATGTCTGTGATTTCGGTACAGCAAGGCTCTTGATGCCCGATACATCAAATTGGACTGCATTTGCCTGAACATTTGGATACACAGCTCCAGGTAAACACCTTGACATCTTAATTAGTCTAAAATATATGTATTTGACATATTTTGCACCATTATCATTATTGTAAACTAATGGGTGTATTGGAAATCTTTCTAGAGCTAGCTTACACAATGGTAGTCAACGAAAAAATGTGATGTTTATAGCTTTGGTGTGGTAGCACTGGAGACAATAATGGGAACACATCCAGGAGATTTCATTTCATCTCTTTCATCATCTTCAGCAGCAACGAACCAGCAAACCCTATGGAAAGATGTGATTGACCAATGCCTACAAATTCCTCAAAAAAGAGATGCTGAAGGCTTGATTTATATTTCCAAACTTGCATTTGCATGTTTGAGTATGAATCCTCAATCTCGGCCAACCATGGAACAAGTTTCTTCAAAACTAGTTGCTAAATGCCATCCATTAACAAAGCCATTTTCTGAAATCAAATTAGGAGAGCTTTTGCTTCAAGATGGCCAAACGGGCTAATCCATTATTATTGTTCATGTGTACAGCTTATTTAAAATTCATCTATGATCTTTTTTTTTTTTTTTTTGGTTAAACAACTCAATAAAATAAAAAGGTGCATGGTGAACGGGGTCTCTTAATTTCTTTCTTTTTTTGTTTTTTTAAGAATGGAAGTCTCTTAATTTATATATGAACATAGAATTTTATAGTTCACGTTTTATATTTTTAAAAAGAAGTTTAGGGTTGTATATTCATTTATGATGTAAGTTTTATCGAGCTTATTACACTTAAATTGTTTGAATAAATGCTTGTGTAGTTGTGTGTAACATTACAATAATCGAATGAACCTTTAAATTGGAAAATTTTTTTTTGTCATTTTTATTCTGTCAGATTTTTAAAAAAAAATAAATATGATTTAATTGCGTTAATTTGTGGAGATTTATGATAATATATACGATATTGGTAAAAAAAAATTAGAATAAAATTTTTGATAATTATGGAAAATTTATGCTGATTGGTAATTGTATTATTGATGGAAGCAAAAAAATTAGAGATTTATGATAATTTATGTGAAATTAGTTCAAATTCAAAATTGCAACAAAATTTATGATAATTACGGGAGGTTATTATAATTAATATTTGAGTTATTTGTTATGATAATTATGGAAGATTAATGATAATTAATATTTGTGTTATTTGTTTAATGGCATGATCTATATTCCAACGAAACATTTATAATAATAGGATTATAAAGTCAAAAACCATAAAAGAATTCAGATTATATGAAAAAAATACTTACCCCATCCAATTTTGTTTGCATGGTTGACAAAGCAACATATTAATAATTTAGTCAACAAAAGTTATTTTACCATTTTATACCATTAACTAATTAAACTATTAATAGAAATCATTCATTCAATCAGTAATCATAAAGGTTATTATGGAAAAAGTAATTATTTACATTTATAAATTTAGAACCTTGCAAATATTTTGGACATCCAAAAAAAGAAATAACATGTAAATAAAATGAATGGAAAAAATATGTGTTAATTATAATTTATATATTTTAATTGTACAAATTGTAAAATATACTAACATTGAGTAACTAGTTGCGTTCTTTATCTAGTTAAATTAGTAATTGAAAGCAAGTAGTTTTATTTAAACTTTAAAACTTTATGGAACTTTTTGATACATTATAAAATTATGAAAAAGCCAAACAATGACATCATTGTATCTAAGACACAAGCCTTGGGAGTCGCTCACCCAAACACAAGCATATTGGGCAAACCAGATGTCACAACCCGTTTTCATGGGTCAGATCGGCACTAGAATCTAGATAAACTTAAGACCCTCAAGGCCCATAATAAATCTAAACTATAAAATTCAACTATATCAATGTCAATTTTAAACATTCAGACCATATTGTCATGCACCATAAATCTCATAATTATTTTATACTTGGCCCAAATTTAACATCTTAAACATTTTATAGTTCGGACCCATCTTGTAATTCACTACATTCATAATATGGGCTATCGGTTACATGCACTTAGAAAAATAATTAAAACATTTATGGGTTCATAAATCATTATACC
>NW_028322467.1:20000-23425 GCF_041381405.1 Jatropha curcas | reverse complement strand
TCACGTGCGAAATTATAGAAATTTAAGATCAAACAATTCCATCGAATTGAGTATGATTGTATGTGTGATAGCATCTACTATACCGGAATATCATGAAACCGATTATTGAAATTGGCTCAAGATACCCTTTTTTAGCTTCTAGAATCTATTTCTTAGTTCAAGATCCTCTTACTAACTGGAATCAAAGAATTAGTAGATCTGTTCCGCCCAAAATGGGAATGGGTTAGGGTTATGAACTTATAATCTATAATCGATAATTGAGTCGATTCCATGATTATAAGTTCATTCCATACCGGACCAGACCGGAATAGGACTTATATACATTCTCATTATGAGAAAGAAGGGGTTATTCGAGCGTATCTAAATAGATACTATGTTTACATATGGATCTCTCCGTCGTTACATTCCATTTAGGATTAGGAATAGGCGTAATCGGACCCGTTTTTTACATATATATCTCTCCTTATTTGGGACCCTATTCTATTCACCTCTTTGGGCTTCTATTGAATCGAGAAATGGGTTTGATTGTCCATTTTTTTGATATAATATAGAATTTGATATAATATATAAGGCATCTTCCGGATAATTCAAATCGAAGCAATTGGATGTCCGACTCAGGCCTATATGACATGACCGATCAATAGAAATACTCCAACACTCCACCTTTGTCATATATTCCATACATCACACTAGATAGATATCATATTCATGGAATACGATTCACTTTCAAGATGCCTTGGTGGTGAAATGGTAGACACGCGAGACTCAAAATCTCGTGCTAAAGAGCGTGGAGGTTCGAGTCCTCTTCAAGGCATACATAATATTGAGAATGCTCATTGAATGAGCAATTCGATAAGAGATCTCGGATCGAATCGATATGATTTGATCCGAGATCTTGGAATTGGAATAAGTTCGGCAGCGGATCACGAAATCTTGGTGATCTTCTTTATCTAATGAATGGGGAGTCCGCTTTGAAAGCGTCCGCCCTGCAACCACCCCCGAGTATATGCTTCAACAGGAATTACACAAGGGTAGTTGATACAATAGAAACCTCTGGTAAAATGCCCGCCCGTAACCCAACAGATAAAGTACATTACATAGTCCGTTTTAGGGATTGGCGACTTACCCATTCAGTGACTTTGGCACTGGATGTTCCAAAAAGAAAATGGGTACTCTCGGGTCGGGTGAATTCAATAATAGACGTCTGTTGGCATTCCAGCCTTCCTTCTCCTTTCAGGGCCTATCCGAAAGAGAATCCAGTACTTCTTGGTCGTGAATATCTGAATAGGACAAACCGCCCCGTGGATATCTTTGCTTCGGAACAAAACAATTAGAATTAGGCCCGGTCAACTGGAATGTGTATTATCCATATAGGGGATCCTCCAATTGAGAAGATCCATCGACCTGAAACGAAGAGAAGGGTCTATCTATTTTATTTAGTTATTCGGTTAAACCAATGATTCGTTATTGGAGCAGATAGCAACAACCACCATTTCATCCGACATACGTATTTTTGATTTTCCAATGGATTTACATCTTTCATTAATGGAAATTTTTTTGATGTAGTGAGTAATAGTTCTGGTTGCTCGCTGTTCAAGAATTCTTGTTTAGGCAGTTCATACTATCCATACATAGTGTTTTGATCTAAGATTTCAATTCTTCCATGTTTCAGCAGTAACATATTGTTCCATGTCCAAAATATGGAAGAAACAGGTGTTTCCACGACTCTACCACCCAGTCAATTCTGTTCCACTTAATCCCTATTTCATGGCCACATATCTTTCAGGCTAAGGAATGTCTCCTATTACATGAATCCAATTTTCATTTCATCCGGGAAAAGCCATCTTTTTCTCAACAATGCCTTTGTCATTTGATCCAATAGCGTTCCGTTAGATAGGAACAGATTTGATAAATACTGATAACTCTCGGATAGAGTATTAGAACGGAAAAATCCATTAGATAATGAACTATTGGTTCTAAGCCATCTCTGGCGATGAATCAACAATTCGAAGTGCTTTTCTTGCGTATTCTTGATAAACCAGCGTTTATATATAGATGTAGGAGGATCTGTTTGGGAAGTAAGAAGCCCCTTTGACATCTCTTCATCTGCAAAGAATTCTCGATGTGAAAACACAGAGACAAAGGGCTGATCTTTGAATAGGAAAAAGAGTGGATCCGCAGGGTCCCAAATGAATTGGCTTATTCGAAAAAAGCCTTGTTCTTTGGAAGATCTATCTCGTATCTGGTACTGCATGGTTCCACTCTGCAAGAACTCCGAATCATTCTCTTGAAGCTCATCCTCTTCATCATAAATGATCCGCTTGCCCCGAAATGACCTGGCCCAATAGGGAAATCCCAATTCATTGGGCCTTTCGATACAATCAAATAGAAAACCCCAAGGGCGCCATATTCTAGGAGCCCAAACTATGTGATTGAATAAATCCTCCTCTATCTGTTGCGGGTCGAGGACTCCTTCCCCTTCTTCAAACTCCGATTCGTATTTTTCATAGAGAAATCTCTGATCAAGGATAGAACAAGATCCATTTTGCATCATATCTAAGGGACTCTTTGGTTCGGGCCGAAGAAGCAATGTCACTCGATCATTATCAAACTGACTGCAATCTTTTTCTGTACGTGAGGATCCCACCAGAGCGCCTTCGACTTCTAATAGGCCATGAACTAGATCAGAATCATTCTCAACAAGTCCATAATAAGTGATCCCATTTTTTTCATCGGGTCCGGGTAGAGACCAAAGGTCTTGAGCAACCGATCCGGCGGAACAACTCAAAAGATAAAGAAGTATCGTTAATTTCTTCATGCTCATTCCAAGTTCGAAGTACCATTTGTACAAATAAGAATCCCCTTCGTTACATGATTTCTTCTTCATATAGATAGATATAGGATCTATGGGGCAATTACTTAGAAATACATTTTGTGCAACAGCCCTTCCTATCTGATAGAAAAGGATCCCATGATCCTGAACCGATCTTACCTGGGATCGCAAATCCCAAGTTTGTCTATGAAGAGCGGATCTAATTATATTAGTGTCTAGAATTGATTTCTTCTGTGTAATACTAATCGATAGGGCCTCATTGGTAAGTGCTACAAGATCTCGTACATTGGAACCCATGGTTATGGACCCGAATCCATTAGTATGGAGCATTTTCTTTTCCAAGTGAAATCCCCTAGTATATGAAAGAGTAAAAAAGTGCTTTCGTTGTTGTGGAATAAGAAGCCTTCGTATCTTAATGCATGTATTTAATTTATTCGGAGCTATTAGAGCGGGATCCACTTTTTGGGGAATATGAGTCGAAGCAATAACAAGAATATTTCTAGTGGAACATCTTTCACAATCCCTGGAGAGATAGTTCACTAATAGACCGAGGGATAAGTAATTCGACTCATTCACATCCAAATCATGAATG
>NW_028322467.1:5000-12500 GCF_041381405.1 Jatropha curcas | reverse complement strand
GTAGCAAATCATTTATTAAAAAAAATAAATAAGCTTAACACAAAAGCAGAAAAAGAAATAATAGCAACGTGGTCCCGGGCATCTACCATTATACCCACAATGATCGGCCATACTATTGCTATCCATAATGGAAAGGGGCATTTACCTATTTATATAACGGATCGCATGGTGGGCCATAAATTGGGAGAATTTTCACCTACTTTAAATTTCCGGGAACATGCAAAAAATGATAATAAATCTCGTCGTTAATTCGTTAATCTTAATTCCTAAAACTAAAAAATGAAATTAAAAAGAAAAACAAATCAAATATAGAAATTTACCGTTCATTAAAAAAAGGCGAATCCTATGATAAATAAAAGAAAGCGAAAGAGAGACCCATATACGGAAGTATATGCTTTAGGCCAACATATATGTATGTCCGCTCACAAAGCACGAAGAATAATTGATCAGATTCGTGGACGTTCTTATGAAGAAACACTTATGATACTTGAACTCATGCCCTATCGAGCATGTTATCCCATTTTTAAATTGATTTATTCTGCAGGAGCAAATGCTAGTCACAATATGGGTTTCAACGAAGCCAATTTAATCATTAGTAAAGCTGAAGTCAACGAAAGTGCTACTGTGAAAAAATTAAAACCTCAGGCTCGAGGGCGGGGTTATCTGATAAAAAGATCGACTTGTCATATAACTATTGTATTAAAAGATATATCCTTCTATGAAGAATATGAAGAATATGACAAATATCTAGGAAGAGTATTAAAAATATGAAAAATATAACATATGTTTAAAAAACCCGGGATAGATAAAAAAAAACGAAATCCACAAATATGAGATTTCGTGGTATGTATAGTAAGTAGTGGGGGATTATGGGACAAAAAATAAATCCACTTGGTTTCAGACTTGGTACAACTCAAAGTCATCATTCTCTTTGGTTTGCACAACCAAAAAATTATTCTGAGGATCTACAAGAAGATCAAAAAATAAGAAACTGTATCAAAAATTATGTAAAACAAAATACGAAAATATCTTCTGGTGTTGAGGGAATTGCACGTATAGAGATTCAAAAACGAATCGATGTGATTCAGGTCATGATATATATGGGATTCCAAAAATTATTAATGGAAGGTAGACCTAAACAAATCGAAGAATTACAGATGAATGTACAAAAAGAACTTAATTATGTGAACCGAAAACTCAATATTGCTATTAAAATTAAAAGAATTTCAAATCCTTATGGGCAACCTAATATTCTTGCAGAATTTATAGCCGGGCAGTTAAAGAATAGAGTTTCATTTCGCAAAGCAATGAAAAAAGCTATTGAATTAACTGAACAAACGGATACAAAAGGAATTCAAGTCCAAATTGCGGGGCGTCTTGACGGAAAAGAAATTGCACGCGTCGAATGGATTAGAGAGGGTAGAGTTCCTTTACAAACCATTCAAGCTAAAATTGAGTATTGTTCGTATACAGTTAAAACTATTTATGGGGTATTAGGCATAAAAATTTGGACATTTCTAGATAAAAAAGAATAAACCTTTACTTGACTTGTCTTTACATTCTATCCATTGATAGAACAAAAAATGACAAACTCTTTCCATTCGTTTTTTTGTTTTAATCAAAACAAAAAAGAAGCAATTCTAATTGTATTTCTTCATTCTAATTGTATTTCTTCTAATTCTATTCTTTTTTCTTCTATCTTCTATAGGATTGAATAGACCCGCGGTTCGATTGATGTAGTTGCTATGCTTAGTGTGCGACTCGTTGGGTTTTTATTTTAGGGTCAGGGTTAAAAAAAAAGGACTGACCTGTACTATGAACTAAAAATATAAGTAAGTATGCAACTAATAACCAGCCCAGCGCTTTGTAGTATCTCGATCCAAAGAAATTGTCAAGACATGATATATTAGCCATATCATTGTAGCCATTGAAATTCTTTTTGCACAAACAAAAGAAAAACCAATCTGATTATGAGTTGTAAATCAAAATATAAAATTAGATAGATAAGTGGAAGGGTGAAAGAAAGAGAGAAAGAGAGAAAAAGAATATCAATGATATATGATTCTAATATGTAAGGTCTATGAGTCATCACATAAAAATTATAAAAATTAATGTAATAAAGCAGCAATACCAATTGATTTATAATTAAACTAATCTGTTCATAAAAAAAAAAAAAAAAAATCAAGAGCCTCGAGTCAATAAAGACTAAGCAGATTGACTCAAAGACAAGCTTCATTAGAGGCTCCATTGTAAAATTAAGACCTAAGCATTAATGAAGAAGCGATGGGAACGACGGAACCTATAATATTTTATTGATTTATTGAAAAAAAAATCATAATAATTTTTTGCTTTTGGCGGGATAGCGAAAGGTACCAGAAGACTAATTTAGTCTGAGAGATCATACCCAGACTATCTCTACAAATGAAATAAATATTGAAAGAGTCAATATTCGCGCGCGAAGTTTTTTTATATTCTAAAGTAGAATTTTTTCTATTAGAATTATGATATCAGAATTATGATATCAGATTGCTCAAATTTAGAAATCCAATAATAGAAAAATAGAAAAAAATAAGATTATGTAAAATAATGCAAAACAAAATAAAATAGAAAAAATTATCTATAATAAAAATTATCTATAATATAATAATATAAATAATAATAAAAAAAAAAAAGGAAAAAAATAACTATATAAAAAAAATAACTATATAATAAATAATAACTATAACTACATATATATAATATATATATATAGTTATATAAATTTATATAGTTATATAATATAGATATAATATAGTTATAGTTAAAATAGAAAATATATATAATAAAAATTTCTATTCTACTAATCTAATCAAAATTCTAATAAAAATACTAATCTAATAAAAAAAACTAATCTAATAAAAATAGATCTAATAAATAGATTAGATTAAGTAAATAGATTAAGCGTAAATAGATTAAGCGAAATCTCAAAGAATTCCACGATTTAGTATATTATTTTATTCAGCAAACGCATGTATATTTTTTTTCTTTTATCATTTCATTCGCGAGGAGCTGGATGAGAAGAAACTCTCATGTCCGGCTCTGTAGTAGAGATGGAGTGGCTGTAGTAGAGATGGGCTTGAGAAACAAGCATCACCTACAACCCCCAAAGGCCCCGATTCCGCAAACAGCATAGAGGACGAATGAAAGGAAAAGCTTTTCGAGCTAATCGTATTTCTTTCGGTAGATATGCTCTTCAGGCACTTGAACCTTCTTGGATTACATCTAGGCAAATAGAAGCGGGGCGACGAACAATGACACGAAATGCACGTCGCGGTGGAAAAATATGGATACGTATATTTCCCGACAAACCAATTACTTTAAGACCTACGGAAACACGTATGGGTTCGGGGAAAGGATCTCCCGAATATTGGGTAGCTGTCGTTAAACCAGGTAGAATCCTTTATGAAATGGGTGGAGTAGCAGAAAATATAGCGAGAAAATCTATTTCAATAACAGCATCAAAAATGCCTGTACGAACTCAACTCATTATTTCGGTATAGAACCAAAGGAAAAAGACCTTGGGGATGCCAAAAAAAATCGCAAGTTTCTTTTTTTGTTTTGGATAAACAAAATATCTTTTTTCCTTTGCATTAAAATAACAGATAAAAAAAAACGATATGATCCAATCTCAAACCCATTTGAATGTAGCAGATAACAGTGGAGCCCGAGAATTGATGTGTATTCGAATCATGGGGACTAGTAATCGACGATATGCTCATATTGGTGACGTTATTGTTGCTGTGATCAAGGAAGCAACACCAAATTCACCTCTAGAAAGATCCGAAGTAATAAGAGCTGTAATTGTACGTACTTGTAAAGAACTCAAACGCGATAACGGTATAATAATACGATATGATGATAATGCTGCAGTTGTTATTGATCAAGAAGGAAATCCAAAAGGAACTCGAATTTTTGGTGCAATCGCCCGGGAATTGAGACAGTTAAATTTTACTAAAATAGTTTCATTAGCACCCGAAGTATTATAAGATAAAAAATTATAAAGATAAAAAATTATAAGATATAAGATAAGACATATACTATTTATTATATAAGACATATACTATTTATTATATAGTTTAGTTTATTATATAGTTCTAGTTTTTTTATTATATTATTATATAATTTTATTATATTATTATATAATTTAAATTTCATAATTTTTAATATTTAATAATTTAATTTATTATTATTTAATATATAGTTTATGTTTATTATTTTAATTTATTATTATTTCTTCTCTCGTTCTTTCTCTCGTTTCTCTCCTTTCTTTCTCTCGTTTCTCTCCTTTCTTTCTCTCGTTTCTCTCCTTTCTGTTTTCTTCTTTTTCTTCTCTCGTTTCTCTCGTTCTCGTCTTTGCCTCCCCCTGCCCTCGCCTCCCCTGCCTTCGTCCCTTGTGTTTCCCGCCTCTCCCTCTCCCTTTCCTCCCCTCCTTCCTTCCTCCCCCCCCCGCGTCTGTTGCTTCTCTCCCCCCCCGCCCCCCTCCTCCTTTTCGTTTCTCCTGGGTCGGGCTTCTCTTGCTGCCCTCCTCCCCTCTCTCCGACCTCCTGACATGAATAGAAAAGGAACTGTTCGAATAGCATCTACTAATATCACCGAAAACATTATTAAAATACTTTTACGAGAAGGTTTTATTGAAAATGTCAGGAAACATCAGGAAGGCAACAAAAAATTTTTGGTCTTAACCCTACGACATAGAAGGAAGATGAAAGGGCCATATAGAACTAGTCTAAATTTAAAACGAATCAGCCGACCTAGTCTACGAATCTATCCTAACTATCAAAAAATTCCTAGAATTTTGGGCGGGATGGGGATTGTAATTCTTTCTACTTCTCGGGGTATAATGACAGACCGAGAAGCTCGACTAGAAAGAATCGGTGGAGAAATCTTGTGTTATATATGGTAATCTTTCTGATATCTGAATTGTATCCAGACTTCCTATTTGTTTTGTGAAAAAAAAGAGAAAGAACAGATTTCTAATATCATTCCTCTCGCATTAGTTAATACTTCGATTAATACTTCGAGAGGATTTTGGATGGAATGAAAGAACAAAAATGGATTCGGGAAAGTTTAATTACTGAATCACTTTCAATAGTATGTTCCAAGCCCATTTAAGATCTGGTTTTAGGTTATGTTTCAGAAAAGATCCAACGTAGTCTTGTCTTGTTTTATACATATACTACTACCAAATATAGAAGTAAATCCACGACCATAGCGCATCTAATTTAGATACTCCGTAAGAAAGATTTGAATGCTGAATGATTCGGCAGTTTTTTTTCAACTTTCAAATTCCTTTCACTTTCAAAAAAAACTTATTTTCTTCAAAAAAGTATGTATATTCAAGGACGGAAAATATGAAAATAAGAGCTTCTGTTCGTAAAATTTGTGAAAAATGTCGACTGATACGTAGACGGGGACGAATTATAGTAATTTGCTTCAACCCAAGACATAAACAAAGACAAGGATAATCTTTCTAAGTGAAAACACTCTAAAGGATCCGATGTACAAATAACTAAAAATAAAGGATCTTTTTGACATGAAATGGATATATCCATAGACTTCTGACTTATGAGATGATAAAATATGGCAAAACCTTTACCAAGAATTGGTTCACGCAGAAATGGGCGTGTTGGCTCACGTAAGAATGCGCGTAAAATACCAAAAGGGGTTATTCATGTTCAAGCAAGTTTCAACAACACTATTGTGACCGTTACAGACGTACGGGGTCGAGTAATTTCTTGGTCCTCCGCTGGCACTTGCGGATTCAGGGGCACAAGAAGAGGCACGCCATTTGCTGCTCAAACCGCAGCAGGCAATGCTATTCGGACAGTAATGGATCAAGGTATGCAACAAGCAGAAGTGATGATAAAAGGCCCTGGTCTCGGACGAGATGCGGCATTAAGAGCTATTCGCAGAAGTGGTATACTATTAAGTTTCGTCCGGGATATAACCCCTATGCCACATAATGG
Source organism: Jatropha curcas (assembly GCF_041381405.1). Taxonomy (NCBI): domain Eukaryota; kingdom Viridiplantae; phylum Streptophyta; class Magnoliopsida; order Malpighiales; family Euphorbiaceae; genus Jatropha; species Jatropha curcas. The sequence goes on along the minus strand of NW_028322467.1, from coordinate 6,495 downwards.
CTGCAGGCCCCCTAAAAAAAGGCGTGTGTAAAAAAAAATATATTGAAGAGATTTCAAGAGAAATAAATAATTCAATGATTTCACAATATTATTATGGTTCGAGAGAAAGTAACAATATCTACTCGGACACTGCAGTGGAAATGTGTTGAATCAAGAACGGACAATAAACGTCTTTATTATGGACGCTTTATTCTATCTCCACTTATGAAAGGCCAAGCTGACACAATAGGCATTGCGATGCGAAGAGCTTTGCTTGGAGAAATAGAAGGAACATGTATCACACGTGCAAAATCTGAGAAAATACCACACGAATTTTCTACTATAGCAGGTATTCAAGAATCAATACATGAAATTTTAATGAATTTGAAAAATGTTGTATTGAAAAGCAATTTGTATGGAACTTGTGACGCGTCTATTTATGTCAAAGGTCCTGGATATGTAACTGCCCAAGACATCATCTTACCGCCTTTTGTGGAAATTATTGATAATACACAGCATATCGCTAGCCTAACGGAATCAATTGATTTGTGTATTGGATTACAAATCGAGAGGAATCGCGGCTATCGTATAAAACCGACAAATAACTTTCAGGACGGAAGTTATCCTATAGATGCTGTATTCATGCCTGTTCGAAATGCGAATCATAGTGTTCATTCTTATGGAAATGGAAATGAAAAGCAAGAGATACTTTTTCTCGAAATATGGACAAACGGAAGTTTAACTCCTAAAGAAGCACTTCATGAAGCCTCCCGAAATTTGATTGATTTATTTATTCCTTTTCTACATGCAGAAGAAGAAAACTTACATTTAGAAATAAATCAACACAAGGTTACTTTACCCCTTTTTACTTTTCATGGTAGATTGACTAAATTAAGAAAAAATCAAAAAGAAATAGCATTGAAATACATTTTTATTGACCAATCAGAATTGACCCCTAAGACCTATAATTGCCTCAAAAGGTCCAATATACATACATTATCGGACCTTTTAAATAAGAGTCAAGAAGATCTTATGAAAATTGAAAATTTTCGCATAGACGATGTAAAACATATATTGGGTATTCTAGAAATAGAAAAACATTTCGCAATTGATTTACCAAAGAATAAAATATAAATCCATTGGATTTATATTCATTTTCATCTTTAGAAAAAAAGATGAAAATGAATTTCGAATCTTTAGCACAATCCATATATTTATATTTGCGAAATAGATAAATAGATCAAAATTTAAATTGAATAGATGTTAAAATTTTAATTGAATAGATGTTATCTAGGGAGAATTCACCTTGAAGCAACTATTCCCTAGATATACACGTCATGATATTTTATTTTACAATTGAATCAATTTGAAAAAGACCTAAAGTTAGGGATTTATCAATAGGTAATGTTGCTCCAATACCTAACCAAAGGGCTACTGCAGTACCAATCAAAAAGACGGTTGTCGCAACTGGGCGACGAAATGGATTTTGGAATTTATTAACATTCTCCAAAAAGGG
>NW_028322466.1:0-23674 GCF_041381405.1 Jatropha curcas | reverse complement strand
TAGTTTTTCTGCATAGTTCTCTCTCTCTCAAGGGTCTCAAGCATCCAAGATTTGTGCCAAGATTCAAGGAAGCCATCTACATAGCTGTTATCTAGTTTTTATCTCTAAATTCTTAATCTTGTTTTTCTGTTCATTGTTTATTATTGACTATGAAGATTGATTCAAGTATTATTGGGTTTTATTTAATTACTATGTCTAGCTAAACTCTTATACTAGGGATTTGATGTAACTTAATTCGATTCCAATTTATAATATTAGATCTGTTTTTCATTGTTCTTGTTATAATTTATTATTGAGCTTAAAGCTTCCAGGCAGAATTTTTCCCCTGGATTGAACTATTTCATTAATCACTATCGGGAGAAGGGTTTTTGATATGAAAAAGATAATAAATTACTTGAGAATAGTAACTTGATGCGGAAGCTATATGGTTTGACTCAATGGGGGTTTTCATAAGTTAATGACCTTAGGTTATGAATTCTCAAAACAATCACAACACTCAATGATCTAATTTATGTTTGATTGCACTGTTGGGAGATAGGAAATCAGACTAGATTAGAATAGCTAACAATACATCGGGAGAGCTTGTTAGTGATTTCAGGATTGTTCTCCTACTTGAACAATTAAAATTGATTAACAAACTAATAAAATAAATTGGATAGAATTAAGTGAAGACAAATTCCCAAGTATTTTAAATCCTTGATTTCTTTTCACATAACTTTGTTGTTTGATTTCTTTCTGTTTTATTTTCAAATTTACTTCCTTATAACAAATCTCTTTTATTGTCGTTTAAATAATAATAGGTTAACATAATTTTGGTACTTGATATACAATCCCTGTGGATACGATACTCTCTTACTCTATATTACTTGTTGCGATTTCGTACACTTGCGAAAATCACTGTCAACGAGTATGAGACATATGTTGAGATTGGTATATCAGATGAAGATGATAAAGCGGAGCCCCAGGTCTTAGGTACTTCAGAAGAAGAAGAAGAAAAAGAAGAAGAAGAATGAGATGAAGAAGATGAAGAAGAATGAGACAGAGAACCTTAAAATAGTTAGTATATCTTAAACTAAAATTCAGAACCTTACGCATAGTTATCATATTGTATAAAGTCGAAACTTAAACATCTATGGTTGGTCTCGAAACTTTTCTAATATTTGTGTCAACTACTATGTTTTATTGGAGATTAGCTTTTACTGGTTCAGAGGGATATAAGCAAAGGGGTCCATGACTCTACATAAGGGGATGAGGTCATGGTATTCGAGGATGAGGTGGTCGTGCCAGAGCATGTGATGCTCATACAGTCACACAATTCCCCCTGCCTCCACCACCTCCTAACCCGCCTTCTATCGCTCCTTCTACTTAGGCACCTAATTCTGATTCTGTAGCATCTTCTGCACGAGCAACTATAGCACCATCTGCATTAGCCCCTCCACCCAGTAATATTCAATTCACCATTGTTCTTCCTTTGTATTTGTACATATATTAGTATATGTTTAAGATAAGCATAAATTATATTAGCATTGATATTTTGCACTTTTGCTCATTTTTTGTAGTTGAGGGAGATTCTCGATCGAAGTTGAAGATCGTGAAAGAACGATAAGTAATAACAAACAATTACTCTTACATTTTGCCCTTTTTAATTGTAAGATAAATTTATGCTGCTAACTGAAAAATAATTCTATTTTTCTTTCTTCTGTTTGACAGCTTGCATCCATCATCTAATGCATCCAAAGCCATTACGAGGATCTTCAAGCTTCATTTGGAGAAAGATAGCTGGTGTTGGGGAGGTATATCAGCAGAGGCTAAACAGTTCTATTGGGAAGAGTTTTTGGTAAATGTTCTTACTTCAATTTTAATTATACTTAATGATTGTGAAAAATCTTACAAAAATTTTCATTTTATATTTATTGCAGAAGGAGTTAACATGGGAGTCAAATGCTATAGAGGCCCAGTTTAAGAAAGCTTGGGAGGCACAGTCAGTAGAGCGTTACTCGAACTTCCTGTATAAGATGCAGAGTATAGGAAAGAAGCAAAGGTGTGTTTCCAACAAAGTTTGGGCTAGCTAGCAACAAACTTGGTCCGATCCTCAATATGTGAGGAAATGAGATAGGTGAAGGAGTTGGTCTGTCTCGACACACTAGCAATTCCATTTCAGCAATTGATTTTATTGAGAAATTGGTATGATAATTCCACTTGAAGAATTTTGTATGGCTTCATTACTAAAGCTTCATTATTAAATGAATTTGAATATGTTTCGCGTTTTATGAAATGTATTACAAGAATTCAAGTTGAAGCGTCAGCCTATTCCCATGGAAGTCTTCACATATACACATACGAAGTGCCATGACAGGATCACATTCATTGATAGGGCGTGCATAGCTTATTAGAACAAGTTTTTAAATTGAAAAAAAAATATATCAAATTTCAGCAAACCTTTATCGACGGAGTATCCATTGATTATTGATTAATTTTAAACATAATAAATTAAAAACATAGCGACCCAATATTGATAATTTACCGACCAAATTACCAATAAATATCGATCTGTTGCCAACCAATAATGAACCAAGATACAACAAAATTCAACCAACAAGTTAGACAGAAAAAATAACATTACCAACCAACGAAATTTTTTGTAGTAGCTAATTTTTTTATCGACAAGACAAGTATTGACAAGGTAAGTTGGGTCAACATTCCGTTGGTAATTGCATTTACCGACTAAAATATCCTTTTTTCCGCAGTATATTTCCACTAGTAAAACCCGAAAATATTATATGTACATAAAATATTATTAGTTATTGAGTAACATTATCTATCTCAATTTTTTGACAAAAAATTCCCATCAAATATACTTTGTTTTTTTTAAAAAAAAAAATAGTTATTTAGATACTAAATAAAAATAAAATTAAAATATTAAAAAAAAAAAAAAAAGGTTTTCCAATGCATGACATGCTAGCTAGAAAACTTTGGAGCTAAAAGATTGGTGAATGGGAGATTGAAGAAGGACAAAGCACGTGGACAAATGTGTGGTCCAGTCCATTGGCAGAGTGTCAAAAATAATCAGTGGTGTAAGCATCTCACCTACTACCGACCAAGACAGATTGAGAGGGCAACAAAAAAGGGATCGCAGCCAATGGAGACTAGAAAAGTAAACCACTTCTGGAAGCAAATCCATGCGTACTTGTTGGCCTAATTTGTACACAAAAGCACACAGATTTCATTATCAATTATCGTTTCTTCACCAACTTCTCAACCAAACCTTGGTTAGCATTTCGTTTTACTCTCTCTCTCCATTCCAGCTAGCACTTTATCTTACCATTTTTATTTGTTTCTTCTGCATTTAACATGGATATATAGTAAACAATAGAACAATAAAGGAAAAGAAGAAAGATAAATCAAGACGGAGACAGTGAATCGAGAGTAGTTTAGTTGGATGAATGGAAATAGACTATATTTTCAATTGAATTTTACTTGCAAAGTTAGGATCCAAAATTTAGAATTGTCATTGTCGTTGTGAGGGTTTTATTTGAATACGGCATTCTCCTCAAATGTGAATTAACCCCATTTCACTAAGTTGACGAAGACAATGTGATAAAAAAAGGAAAAAAAGAAAAGAAAAGAGAAAGTGACCCCAAACTCTAAAAACATGAATCCAATTAAATGTAAAGATTATATATTATTTAATAGAAAACTAAAATTACTGTACAAATCCATGTAATCAAAATGGGTACGTTACCGTGAATAAATTACAAATAAACTAAATTAGTTACTTTAGAAATAATAAGGATAAGGATGTCATACATAACACAAAGTTAAAAGTTTTGAGATTATCAAATTTTGTCTCAGTTCAAAGTTTCAGCATCATTCAGCCATAATTGTGTTAAGATGTATGCTCATTCTTAATTAAAAAGGGAATAAAGTATTATAAAATGGAAATTATGCGTAATTTTAAGTGGCTTAATTTGAAATTTAATCCAATGTTTGATATGCATAAGTAAAATGCGACCCACCAAAATATTGATTATCATAAAATGGAAGAAAGATCAAAGATGCTTTTCTTCCAACCTTCATTTCCTACCATTTTCCATCAATTTCTTACTTACCAAACTGTCATTCTAAATCTGTTTCCTTCATTAAAACCATAAAACTCTCTAAAGTATTAAACTATTATAAGCATTATAGTTAAGCTTTAATACTTGAGTTTTAGTGAGATGAGAAGCTCACCTTCAAGCCATTGAATGGGTCCCACATAAGGAAGTGGTGGAGATGAGTTTCCAACGGAAGCTTAGCTCTTGATAAGTTAAATGGCTGACTTCTCACCTTCAAGCCATTTGAATGGGTCCCACATAAGGAAGTGGTGGAGATGAGTTTCCAACGGAATCTTAGCTCTTAGTAAGTTAAATGGCTGAGCATTTTTTACTTAAGTCTCTCGATTAATCTATCTATCTGTATAAATAGAAATTTCTTGCATACAGTCAGTATGGATGGTCTCATACATGAAGCCAATTATAAAAGTTTATTTTTTTAAAAAAATGTTACTATTTTTTTTTTTTTCAATGTACGGTAAGAAATACCATTATTTGAATCGAAACACTATTTGTAATTGGTTTGGTTTATAAGTGTGGTAAGTCTTTTCCCCATATATATATATAAAAGGTCCGTTCAGCAAATTTAGTTATTTTAGCAGCTATTAGCTATTTAATTAGTGGTTGAAAGTGAAAATTTTTAATAAAAACAGTTTGATTGACAACTAAATTTAAAATGATAAAAAAAAAAGACATTGAAATATTCCACTTATAATTTTCATTTATAGCCATAGACTTAAACTCATTATAAAAAAAAAAAAAAAGAAAAAAAAAAAGAAAAGATGATTTCACTAAACCTAAATTTTCAAAATTTAAGGGAGCAAAAATTGAAACATTTACTGTTTTATAAATAAAATTGGAAATTTTTAATATCTTAGGGATTAATATTTTTAATCTTTAATATTTCTTGAGTTCAAATGCAAACATATAAAACCAATATTTTTTTTTTTTTTACTATCAATTATAAACAAGCCAAGTGATGGGAGCGGGTATAAAGCGGAAACAACCCTCATCGAAACTATATGAGGCAAACTAAAAACATTATCGAACAAATCAATAAACTGACCTCTTGAAGCGCAGAATCGCTCACCGGTCTTCTTTCCAGAGATCTTGGAGTCACCCACGATCTTCTGCAGTAATCCCTAACTATCTCTCTTTTGGAACTCTCTGAGTGGCAGAGAATAGAATAACGTGTGCCTATTTTTTTCTTAGGGTTTTCCAATCTTATATTAAAAAACCTCTCTTCGATAGGAAGATATTTTTTAATATAAAATAAATTAAATAAAAAAATTATTTAATTAAAATAAAATCAATTATTTTAAAACTAAATAATTTATCTATTATTTAATACACCCTTAACTTTCCAAATAATTAGGGCACTATAGGGACCGCAGGAATAAAATAAATCAGGCTACTAATTATAATAAGAACCTATGTAGACCAACATATTCTTATTATAATTAATCATGAATTATTCCACTAAAAACTCATGACTGAACTCCTTATTTATTTTACTATTCCACAACATAATAAAATAATGTTCCCCATGTTAAGATTACAGATGCTGTCATTTAAATAACTTACTGACAATTTATTTAAATCACAATATAACTTTAAGATTGTCGCTCAACTTATTTCATGTGTCGGATTCAATATCCACCTGCAGGGTTTACACTATGAAACCTTATAAGCTTACTTAAAGTGCATCATCAATCTCTAAACCGAGACATGGATTCTATCATTAATTAATATTTCACAAACACAAAATATCTTTGCCCAATTCACCGAGAATATTATTCCAATAATGAAACTCACCCTTTAATGAATCAAAGCACAAGACAATCAATGTTTGCTCATATTAAAATAAATCAAGATTAAGAACAATAAACATTATTTCTAATGTCCTAGAGAATATGTTTAACAGTCAGTACTAAACATCCATTCTCTACTTGGTCCAATTAAATACATACAAAATGTACTAATCACAATTATTGTTCATATGCTAATAACATTTATTTAATGCAAATTTCCAATTAAATACAAAGAAATAATTGTCAATAGAAAATCATTCATAGCTATACTATTACATATGCATAGTTAATAGTATATCTCTATCACCAAGTATAAAAAATAATAAAAAGACATGATGTGATAAAGAAAGATTTTAAATTAATAAAGAATAGAGTTGTAAAAAAATTTCTATAAAAACACCTAAAATGCTAAACGTCGAGTGGGATAACATTTTAGAAAAAGCTCATTCATCTTCTAAAAGCTACTTTATATGTCAGTTAGTACTTTTTACTAATTCAAAACACTAAAAGTTATGCTAAATGTTATTACCGAATACAGCTAAATGCTCAAACATATGAGCTTACATGGCATGATTTTAAGGTATTAGGGTGTTAACATAGCAAAATACTAAAATATCATTTTGCTTAATTGAAATTTATTTTTTTATTTTAAGAAAAATATTTTTTAATATTTTTTTTACTAATTTTTAGAGAACTTGAATTAATATCATTAACGATATTTTCATTTTTTCAATAATTAGTAAAATTAATAATATCATTAATATTTTGTAAATCTTTCACTTTCTTTAAAAAATAATTTACAGTTTTTCATTAATATTTATATCTATATAAACATATCATTAATAGTTCTTTATTTCTTTTTTTTTTTCCTGTTATAGAATTCGTGTAGATTGATATTCTTCAGCATTTTTAATAATTAATAATATTATTAACATTTTAAAAACCTTTCACTTCTTTTTTTTAATAATTAACAACATTATTAATATCTATGTCTATATAAATATAAATTTATTATTTATAATCTAGACTATATATAAATATGAAAATAGGAGGAATAATGGAATTTCCGATAGCACCCTTCATGAAATTTGAAAATCATAAAATAGTGGTAGTAATAGTCAATTAGAAAATTACATTTTATTACTTGATTGGATATAATTTATAAAAAATTATTTTTTAAATAAATATATATAAATAATTAAGAATTTTAAAATTTTAAGTTTTATCTTTTTTTAAACTTATTTTTTAATAAATATATATGATAATGAGACATTTAAAAATTTTATATTTTATTTAGGAGTGATAAAAAAAGAACAAAGTATATTGTTTCTTTTATATTTATTTTCTTTATGTTTTTATGTTGTGACTGTATATTTTTTTTAAAATTATAAATAATATTTTATTTAAAAAAAAGATAAAAAAAGTATATTCTTTTTTTTATGGTCCTAGGAAAAATTGAGAGTTTCTTTGGAGAGTATACAATGTTCATTTTATGTAATTTTTTATTAATTAACATATAGATATTAAAAATAACAAAATTTTTAATTTTTATCTTTTTTAAATTTATTTTTTAATAAATATATATAATAACAAAACATTTGAAATTTTTATATTTTATTTTTTAAATATTTTATTTGATTTTAATTATAATTAGGGGAAAGATAAAAAAAAGAAAAAAAGTATAGTTTATTTTCATTTTTTCTTTACGTTTGCTTGATCGGATATATTTTTTTAAAAAATAAATTTTCAAATAGAATATACATCATATTTTATTTAGGAGAGATAAAAAGAAGGAAATATTTTCTTTTTTTTCTTTTTTTAGCTTTAGGGAAATTCACGGTCTATTTGGAGAGTATAAAATATTTTTTGTTAATTAATTAACTTATTTATTTATTTTAAATATGTAACTTAAAAAAATAGAGAAATAAAATACTTGAATAAACTCATTAAGTGATCAATATTAGATCCTATCATGATTTACTTTGTAATTTTCATTTATTGACTTCGCTTTAGTCCCCTTTTTTTTTTTTTTTTTTTTTTGTTCACCAACACCAAATTTCATTAAGTTACAATCTTTCGAGTTGAACAAAGAGTTCATTTTTCAAATTTAAATCGGCAATTTAATATAATTTGTTTCTTGTTATATGTTGAATTTTCAAAAGACTTTTATTCTTGATAATAAATTTTTAGTTTTTATTTTCTCTTTCGTTACTGAATTAGTTTATAACTACTATCACTTTAATTTAGTAAAAGATTTATATCTCCTTTGAAATAAATAGATGATTTCTTGATGATTTAGCATTTTTTTATTTTCTTTATATTTTTTCTCTTATATTCTAAACCTATTTGACTTGAAAAAAAATAGTGTTTATGAAACTGGAAAAAAAACTAAAATTATATATTTCTATCTTGGATCACTTTTGGGGTTTCAAGAATTTGTGAGTATGTGTATATATTCCTTTTTTTTTTTAATGCACTGAGTAAGTAATACTACCAATATAGCCAAAGTGATACCATTATCAATTCAGATCATCTTCTTATTTCTTTTCTTTTTACCTAGCAATAAAAAATAATTTGTTATTATTTTTCATCATAGTTGTATATAGATATTGATTTTGGGTTGACGGCAGGGGTTGTAGATTGAGTGATAGCTTGATTTTTTTTTTTTTTTGGCACTTATTAGGCTTTTAAGAATCTCATTTATAAATTAGGGACTAAATAATTAAGTATATAAGAAGTAGTATTACAAATAGCTTGTACCACAAGTCTAATACAAATTAACATATTGTTATTATTTTAATGTAAATAAAACTTATATTTTTAATATTATATAGATAAAAAATTAAAAATAATATAAAAATGAGTATATAATGAATACAGTCAACGTGCGATGTATGTTATAAAAAAAAATAGTCTATACTATATATAAAAGTGGGAATGAGGAGGGAAATAATAGGATTCTCTATAATGCCCTTAATGAAATTTTAAATGTTCTAAAATAATCTTATTAATGACCAATTAAATTTTATTTTGAATATTATGCTTAATAGATAATTAACGTTACGATAATACCCTTAATGAAATTTAAAATGTTCTAAAATAATATTATTAATGACCAATTAAATTTTATTTTAAATATTATGCTTAATAGATAACTAACGTTAACTATATATTAATAAATATATTTTATTTTTAATTATTTTAGTGTTATATAATAAGGCTACATATGAAAATTAAAAGTTCCTTTATTTACTATAAATGTTTTTAGTTTTATCCGATTTAGGATTTATTTTTAGTTACATATTTCATGTATTTATTATAATTATTTTCTCCCTTTAACTTAATAGATAATAAAATAAATTTATAATCTATAATATACATAGATTAATTGTCCTTGACATAGATTCTATACTTTATAATAATTATATAATTACTTTGTTATCAATCACATTATTTTTTAATATAGATGATCATTATTATTAACAATTAATCTCCCATATTAATATATCTCTTTTAATTATTTATTATTTAATATATTTATTGATTATATTAATTTTTTATTTGAATTTAAATTCTATTAAAATATTAGAGAGTTTAATCTATTCTAAGTAGAAAATCGCAAGACAGCGTTATGGTGTCTGGTTGCAAGCGCCTGCAGCTTATGTTAAGTGCAAATCAGGCGGAAGTGGAAGCAGGTATCTTTGGTTCTCAAATGGCTCTTAAGCTAGGCTTTGCAAATATTGGTGCAGCATATTCAGCAGGATTCTCTCCCCGATACTGAGTATGGTACTCGTGTCCTTTCCTTAAGGTTGGTGCTTTCAAATGCTACTACATGGAGCTGTGTCCATTCCCGTAGAGCAGGAAATGAGGTTGCTCATGCTTTGTCTCGTTTAGCTTTGTCCTCTATAGATATATTTGGTTTGAGGAAGTTCCTTCCGCTGTGTCTCATCTTATTTTGAAAGATTCTTCTATTTAATATGGTTATTTTTATTTCTAAAAAAAATATTTAAATAGGAAAATTGTCTTTTTTCCTATTCTAATTAAAAAGTTATCCTATCATACCATTATATATATATATATATATATATATATATATATATATAGTTTTAATTACTTTTAATTATCAAGAATTATTATGTCAAACTTGAGATTTCAATCATGTCTTCTTCTTTCGGTAAATATAATCTCCTTGCATAAATTGATTTGTTAATCATGTATTAAATTGACACATAATGCTGAATTACATAGTTTTTTATTTTGTAAATTCAAGTTTAAGTTATAATCTGTTCGAATGTTTGACTTGATTATGAATTATCGAATTTATAAGTATTTCAGTTTGGTTTCTAGGGTAACTAATAACTATGTACATTGTAATATATACTTCTTGTAAATAGTATTTAATGGAAAAAAAAAAAAAAGAAAAATTAATGGAAAGGTGAAGCCCCTCCTTCTATATTTTTTTCCTTTTATTCTAATTTGTCTCCTTAGTAATATGCGCGATTTTATGAATGAGAAAAGAAATAGTTATATTTAATTCATGGAATTTAGATGTTTTAAAAAAATGATAGAAAATTATTTTAAATATCTGATGCTTGATTTAAACGGAAGGAAAAGATAAATACCCAATTAACTATTATATCTCATTGATGCACGACTGAGTTTATAAAATTAATTAAGTATTGAAATTTATAAAAACTTTTGCTATTAAATTTAAGTTCTTTAATGACGTTGAAAAACAAGTCTTAATATTATGTTATTAAATGTTATTAAAAATGTATAAAAATAGTTTATATGGTCCTAATTAATTTTTGTTTGAATAATTTTAACAAAATAGAAGGATAAAATAATAATTCTCTCCGGTTTTAATGTATATTTTTTTTAAAAAAAAGAATAAGAATATAATATATATCAATTATTAGGGGCAACACCAAAAATTCAAATCAACATTTTCTATTCCAAAAAATTCCTATTCAAATTCAAATTATGTTAGATAAACTAAGAAACTATATTATATACCAAATAAAGTATCTATTAATGTGGTAAAAGAATATAATATTTTTAAAATTTTAATAATATTGATTGAAAAAATAAAAGTAATTTGATTTTGATTGGTTATATTATATTATATAAGGTACATGTTAAATATGATAAGAATATAATATGTTTTGTTTTTACTTTTGTTAAATATTTAATTTGATTGGTTATACTAATTTTAAAAAGAATAAATGTAATTTATTATTATTTATTGAGGATATATATATAAGATTTATTGTTTGATATAAAATAGAAAATATAATTCAATAAAAATACATATCTATATTTATAGATAGCAGTGAGCATGGTTTGGTTTGATACGGTTTGAAAATTTTTTTGAAACAAACCATAAATTACCGTTTATAAGTTTTTCAATCCAAATCAAATCATTTAATCAATGAAATCAAATTAAATCAAACCACAAAAAGCAGTTTGGTGTAGTCTGGTTTGCAGTTTGATACCATTAAAATAATTTAATGATTATTTTAATTATAATTGAACAACATAATGAATTCATATATGATATATAATATATAGAAACATAAGAAAAAAATATAACTAGCAAAAAAATGATTAGTTGTTTGATAACATAAAGTATAACGTATAAAATAAAATATCAATTTTTGCAATTTAAATTTATAAAAGTAAGAAGATTATATGTAATTAATATTTATGATTCACCAAAGTGTTAAGAACTTATTTATAAACTAATAAATTTCTTTCAGTACTATAGTATTAAGAACATAAGAAATAACATCAAAAAGAAATTGCCATATTCACAGGTTGTATTTTCAAAGTTTCAAATTAGATAAAATATATAACAATTAAATTAATAGTACAATGACATCATAGATTATTAATGCGGTTTGATTCGGTTTTAAATGGTTTAATAAAATGAGAATCAAACCAAATTGTTTTGAAAGCCGTTTATTAAATTATAAACCAAACCGAATTGTTTAAAACCATAAATCATTTAAATTGACAATTTGGTGCGGTTTGGTTTGGTTTTGCGGTTTAAACCATTTAATGCTCACTCCTATCTATAGATAGTTTATCTATCTATGAAATTTGAAATATCCTAACATAATCTTAGTCATAGCCAATTAGAAAATTATATTTTATTAGTTGATTGGATATAATTTATAAAATTATTTTTTAAATAAATACATATAGATAATTAAGAATTTCAAAATTTTAAATTTTTTCTTTTATAATTTATTTTTTAATAAAAATATATATGATAATAATTAAAAGTTTTTATATTTTATTTTTTAAATATCTGATTATATTTTGATTTTTTAAAATAATTTTATTTAGGAGGGAGATAAAAAAAGAAAAATGTATAATTTTTTTTATGTTTATGATTTGATTGGATAAATATTTTTTAAAAAATAAATATACATAATATTTTATTTAGGAGAGAGAGATCAAAGATAAAAAATAAAAAAATATATTCTTTTTCTTTATTATAAAGAAAATTGAGGGTTTATTTGGAAATGATATAACTTTCTTTTATGTAATCTTTTTTTTATTACTTAATTAACTAATTTATTTATTTTAAATTTGCAACTTAGAATAGTAGAAAAACAAATAACTTAAACAAACTCATTAACTGACCAATATTGATCTTAACATGATTTGTTTTGTAATTTTTATTTATTGAATTGGCTTTATTTTATTTTATTTTTTTGTCCATCAATATCAAATTTTATTAAATTATAGCCTTTCTAGGGTTGATTTTTGAAATTCAAATTGGTAATTTTTTAATGTAATTTATTTCTTATTATATGTTGAGTTATTAAAAGAGTTTTATTCTTAATAACAATATTTTATTTTTATTTTCTTTTTCGTTATTGAATTAATTTGCAACCACTATCACTTTAATTTAGTAAGATATATATATCTCTATGCAATAAATAGATGGCCTCTTGATTAAATATTTTTAATTTTCTTAATATTTTTTCTTTTATATCCTAAATCTGTTTGACTTGAAAGAAAATAGTGTTTATGAAATTGAAAAAAACTAAAACTATATATATCTGTTTGGGTCACTTTCTGGATTTTAAGAATTTGTGTATGTTCATATTTCCTTTCTCTAATGCACTGGGTAAGTAATACTATTGTTATACCCAAAATGATTACCATTATCAATTCAGATCATTTTCTCGTTTCTTTTCTCTTACTTACCAGTAAAAATTAATTTATTATTATTTTTCATTATAGTTTTATATAGATAATGATTTAGGATTCATGAAAGGGATTGAGGATTGAATGATAACTTGATATCCTTTTTGGGCATTCAAACGACCCGAAAAATTTGTTTCAAAAAATTTTCATTTAAAGTTTTAATTGAAAATTTTAACCAATGAAATTTAGCAAAAACATATTTTATTATTGCTAAACCAGACCTTTAAACTAGTTTAAACTTTCCGAAATCAAGTGAAAAACCCGTAAATCAAGTAGGATATGGCCTAGACCATTGAGTTGGACCAAATTGATTTGAATCAAACTGAAATAGTTTAGAAACCCTATATTTTTTTTTTCTTTCTTTTCTCTTCTTCTTCTTTCTTTCTCCTCTGGCGTCGTTCACCTCTCTCTCCCTCTCTCTTGTTTTCGGCCACCTGAGTTGATCGAATCCATCTTCTCCACGATGTCGAGCTTCGATCTCTCTCTGTTTTCATTTCCGGCGAGCGTAGCAAATCGGCAAGCTGCGATCTCTCTCTAGCAATAGGCGCAGCAGCGCCTTCGCCGTCTTTGGAGACCTCGACACAGCTGAACAGCTCTAGCATCTCCCTTGTCGATGGTGTAGCTTCCTTCTCGCTTCATTCATTTTCAGTCGGCACAACAGGCAAGCCGAGCCCGTTCCGGTCAGTTAGAGGGTCGATCTCACTCGACCAACACCAAAAATGAACTCCTGAGTGAAATCCCAGCTAGATGGTGTGAAGAGTGGTCGATTTCGAGCAACCACGATTTTTCGGCCACCATAGACGGAGGCGGTCTGGCGACTGGCTGGTGAGTCTCTGATGAGGCCCCAAGAGGCAGAATCATCTTCTTTTCGAGCGGATCATGGAATCGTAGCCCGATTTTCGATTGGTATACTCTAAGACCTAGTTCCTTATTTTTGGTATAAATTCCAAATTTAAAATTATCAATTGATTAAGTTGATTTTGAATAAATAGTTAAGTGAATATGATTCTTGTTAGGTAACCTCAATAGATAAATGCCCTTAATTCGGATTAGTTGGTTATTGAAGTAGATATAATTAAATGAGAAGAAATTAGATTATTTGAATAGCTTTATATATAAATAGAAAATTTTTAATCTTTTATAAATGAATTAATTTTGATTAGTTTATGGTATTTATGGTAGCTGATTGTGATTAATTAATTGGTTTAGAATTTTAGAATTATAAAGTGCATATATGTGTGTACATAAATGTATTTGAAGTTTGGGATATGATTATGTTTAGATATTGATATAATAAAATTGAATTATGTGAGTGAATATTGAGGATGAGATTTTGATAAATGTTGTCGATGGCGGATGGATTTGATAAGGATTTGCTCGAAGGATGGGTTTTATATATTGTTTGTGATTTATGGATAGTCAACAGGCAGTTAAGTCAAGTTTTTAGAGGAGACTTTGCCGAATTTTCGATAGAATCTCTATAGTTCTAAGTTTAGCTAGTGGCTTAAGTTAAGTAATTTAATTCTAAATTCTAATAGAAGCGTTTCTCTTATTTCTGTTATCACCTTAGATTGTCTGGGTCTCTTCTCAGCTTCCCCAAGTTTGAATTAAGAAGAATTCTATCCTCTCTAATCACTATGAGAAATAATAAATAGTGCATTACCATTTACATCATATATAAAATCATTACTGTGCAGAGCTTTGTCTTTAATTAATTAATTATTTATATTATTTATTTATTTATATTATTTATTTATTTTTTGAAGTATCTTTATTACTATACATTATATTGATGTTTATCGATTCCACCAAAAATTAATTATTGAATTTAACTGTAGAAGTGATGAATTCAAGTCGAACCCTAGAGACTGAAATCTTAAATTTTGTGTTATTTTGTAAGAGAAAAAAAAGGGGGTTGGTTTGTGGAAATTCAATCAAGGCAATCAAAAGAAAAGTAACTAATAAACTTAAATTGGAATTCAATCTAACAAACATTCAATTCAAGGGGATTTGTAATCCAATGCATAAATGATCACAGACAAATTATGAATTAATTATTCTTTGAATACTTAACTGAAACTTAGGAATAAGCATGATAAATTCCTTGACTTCCCTATTATCACTAATTTGAGCCCAGCACCCTCATTAACTCTAATTATTAAATGAACCAGAATTAAGGAATCCTTTTCAATCTAATAAAAGATTAAGAACATGAAGTAGTTAAACTTGCATGACAATTTAAAAAGTATAAATTGTTTAATTCAACCCATTGTTTCTTTAGATTATTACCGAAAACTTGGAACATAATCAGTAAAATCTAATTGCTACTAACATTCAATCTTACACAATAATTACGGATTATGAAGATGAAATAACACTTAATCATACCAAATAATTGACTAATAGGCCTTAGCAAATCATTCAATAGAACTAACACCTTAAATGCAAGAAACCACAAATATTCAAGGAGAATCAATTTAAAGTAAGAACATGTCTCATAAATATACAAATGGATGTTGAATCCCTTGAATTGAACTAAGAAATTAGCCACTCATGCCCATGACTTACAATCACTAAAACAAAAGAATAAAGATAGATACTCAAAATAGATGATGAACTAAAAACCTTAATGTTTTGCTGCTCCCAAGATCACTCCTTTTATATCCTCTCAAAGACAACAAAAAATCCCCAATTAATTAGGGATTTTGAAAGCAATCAATTGAAAATCTTCTCTTTCTGATTTCTCTCCCCTTTTTTCAGACCTTCTCTTTTGAATATCTCTTTAATTCTTCAACAACTTTGAATATCTATTTCTCAGGTTTCCAATGAGCTATCATTCACCCAAAACGGATACTCACAGCTCAGGATATGAAAAAAAACCCGAACAGGTCTTCAACATACGTTATAGAAAAATGATCAACTTATCTGTCATTTTTAACACTCAAAACGACGTCATTTCACTTAGTGGTCTTCATAACAATTGTAGAGCTGGCTATTAAGGTTCAAATGGGCCTGGGCTGAGTTTATTTGGACATGTAAAACTCCAGATATGAATTAAAAATTGAAACCTACTGTGCATGCTCATTCTAAACATCCTGGATTTAGAGCTACTTTCGATCAACTTTGAGGCTGAACTGGATTTTGATCCTTCTTAGACATTTGTAGAGTTTTGTTTAATCTTTCCAATGAATCAAATGGATTCCAGTTTGGAGGCCTACAACTTCAGATAGTCCTGAAAAACCAAACAAAGGTCAAGACAATAAAAATGCTAGAAATTTCTTAATTTAATGATATTATTCCAAAAGTAACTAAGATCATGTCTAATTGATAAAAATTGTCTAACCAACTGAGTTAAACTTAAAAATAATTCATAAATACCAAAAATATTGAGAATAAAAGTAACAAATTATGCACATATCAAATTTCCCACACTTATTACATGCTTGTCCTCAAGCATGACTCAACTTATCAACCTACTGAAAAAGAAAATTCATCCAACTCTTCACAATCCTCAAAAAAAAAAAAAAAAAAAAAAAAAAAAAAAAAGGAAAAGAAAAAACTATCTTAATTACAAAGTAAAGTTAAGTTGAATAAGCATATCTGAAATCCATGGAGAAATAAGAGTTAAATTTAAATTCTTCCTAATACAAAAGACGAGGCTCGAACATTGTGATTTAAAGCATGCAATTAAAGTTTCATATCAATTAAAACCATTACTTGAAGAATTATTTGATAATCTGCCAAGTCACAAAAAGTCTCGCAAATCACACAAAAATTAATAGGAATGCTGAAATTTTTTTTGTTATTACTGTTTAATTAATTTTGAGCATTAATGTCTTGCCTGAGATGTCATCATCCTTTCGGCACGAGGACGCATATTGGTGATACCCATACCCGGCTATTTGGAGTCATAAACTCAAGTGGCTACTAACACTACTCTTTATCCATTACTGAACAACGGAGTAACCAACTGCTCATTTTATTTCCTTATTATTATTTTTTTCAGTATTTTTTTTAACAATTTAGTACTCTTAAATTCAAAAGTTAACACACACACAATACTCATTTCTATGCCCAAGCAGTTTATACAAGAATTTTAAAGATAATGGTTATGAATTATAATCAAGCAATTTAGAAATTTCACCATTTTTAATTCAAGCCTCAAATATTATGTCAAAAAGAATCAATAAATTCAACAAGTTATTCTAATGCACAAGAGATAATAGCTAATCAAGTTAACTTTACTAAACTAATCAAGAAAGTCTTTCAATTTCTCAAAGAATTGTACCAACTCAAGATTTCTTAAATTTAACCATTCAGCCAACCAATCAGTCATTTAAAGTGAATTTTAACCCCTAATATTTCAGATTTCAAACTCTAATCCCCTTCCCCACACTTAGTTCATTTGTTGTCCCCAATAAAATAAATAAATAAATAAATAAATAAATAGGAAAAAAGAAAACAAATCTTATTGCGGCGGCTAGCCACCATGGGTTGCCTCCTAAGTAGCGCTTTTGTTTATTATCATTAGCTCGAGAACAAAACTCTTTAATTCAAATAAACTGGGTCACTCAATTTGATCTTCTCCAATGAATGCTCTTGAAACCCCTTATAAAATGGCTTGAGTCTATGATCGTTGACTTTGAACACCTTGTTAGTTCCTAAACTTTGAATTTCAACAGCACCATAAGAAAACACATTAGTAACAATAAAGGTTCTAATCCAACGAGAATGCAACTTACCAGGCATTAACTTCAATCTAGAATTATAAAATAAAACTTTTTGCCCAACCACAAATTGCTTCCTTAAAATCAATTTATCATGAAATGCCTTTGTCTTTTCTTTATAAATCCTAGAATTCTCATAAGCCTTAAGTCAAATTTCTTCCAATTCCTGTAATTGTAACTTCCTTTCCACACCAGCAGTATCCAAATCCAAATTACAATGTCTAACAGCCCAATAAACCTTATGTTCTATCTCAACAGGAAGGTGACACATCTTACCAAAGACCAACATGTAAAGGGACATACCTATGGGTGACTTATAGGCAGTCCTATAAGCCCACAAAGCATTATCAAGTCTAAGGCTCCAATCCTTTCTATTCGGCTTCACAGTCTTCTCCAGGATAGACTTCACCTCTCTGTTAGATACCTCAACCTGCCCACTTGTTTGAGGATGATAAGCTGCAGATACTTTATGGTAGGCCAATAAAAACCACAATCCATTATCTTCCTACCTGTTCTCTTAGGTCCAAAATGACCTCCACATGCAAATGCATGACAAAAAGCTAGAATTGATTTAATCCCATTATCAAGAACACACCTCCTAATAATTTGATCAGAACAAAATTTCCACAAGTATGGTTCATCCCACACATAATACCTAGACTCACTTTTAATTTTCTCTTTTTAGATCTGCTTAAATCAGAAGGCATAGTCTTAGCAACCAAATAATTTACCAAGTCGGCATACCAATGGATCATACCTTGTAGTTTGAACAATTGCTCATCAAGAAATAATTCTTGCAGAGGAATTGGATCCTCTTGTGTCACTAACCTGCTCAAATGATCTGCTACTAAGTTCTCAGCACCTTTCTTGTCTTTAATTTGAAGATCAAATTCTTGCAAAAGAAGGATCCATCTAATTAACCTTGGTTTTGCTTCCTTCTTTGCCAAGAGAAACTTCAAAGCTGTACGATCCGAAAACACAATCACTTTAGAACTAAGCAAATATGACCGAAATTTATCTAAAGCAAAACCAATAACTAAAAACTCTTTTTCAGTCGTGGACTAATTGCGAGTTGAATTTAATGTTTTGGATGCATAATATATCAAATGAAAATAGCTTCCCAACACACTGCCCTCAGACTGCTCTGTGGGTCCTGTATATGTATGACACCACCCAAGAGGGGGGGTGAATTGGGTATTCAAAAATAATTTTAGATTTTTAAAACAAGATCTAGAATTCTAAGTGCAGCGGAAAAATAAAGAACTTGTGAGAGTAGATTATGGATTAGAACTTCCTCATAATGTTCTATTAAAAAAAAAATAGAAAGACTATGCAAAGTGCAGCTATTAATTAGAACTGCTTCACAATGTCTTATTCAATATTAGAACTTCTTTATGACGGAAAGCTATTGTATTTAGAACTTCCTCATAAAGTTTAGAAAATCATATAAGACTATGTGAGAGACAGTTATTGAAATAGAACTGCCTCACAAAGCTTTAATCAAGTTTAGAAAACAGATTAGAACCCAAGTAGTGAAATATACTGTAAATAGAAGAACTGTTTAGAACTTGGTATATTCACTTATCAGAATTCCAGAGTTCTAATATTCAGAGAAGATAAGACTTATTTCAGTTTTTAGAACATTAAATCCATTAACACTTTTAGCATTTCTAAAATATAAACAGAAGTGTACGTAAAGTGCTATCAAGCAAAACTTCAGAAATTAAAAAGATCAACACAGTGATTTATAGTGGTTCGGCACTAACTCGCCTACATCCACTCCCCAAGACTCATCTTGAGATCCTCAACTATGTCATCTCTTTTCAAGGGTAAGAGACAAACCAACAGTACAAGGCAATAGATCAACACCTAGATCTACCCTTTATCCCACTAGATTTTCCAAAGGTTCTAGTTAACCTCAAACCCTTTCTGTTTTGCAGAGTACAGAAACTCAATTCAAGACATAGAATCTCTCTCACGGAGAAGGTTGCTTGATAACCTCTTTCACAATAGCTTCTAACCTAAGCTATTACACAATGTTATCAAATAAAAACCCGTCTACTAAGATTACAGAATCTAAATAGACAGATAGAATGCCAAATATAAGCACAGGAAAAACAGTTTTTCAGATTAGAAAACCGTTTAGAACCATAATTGTTTTTCAAAAGTAGTTATAAACATTCTTTCTCTTTAAAGATAAAAACATGAAGTGTAAAGATGAAAAGAAAAATGGGGGTAGAGAGTAAGTTTTGAGGAGATAAAGGATGTGATCAATAGGTGAATACTCTTAAAACGAAAACTCGTTCTTCCACTTAGGTCAAAGCGTGAAAACTCCTTTTTATAGAGAGATTTTGACTCTCGTTTTTAGAAAGTGGATATTTTATTTGAAATCAGAATATTTGCTTTCCTTATTTAGAAGATACGAAAATCTTAGTTATCAAAAATTTGTTTTATCCTTTTGGTAAGAAAAGAAGAGACGATCTTCCTTTCCTTTAAACATAAAGATTTTCGAAAGCATTTTATTTGGAAAATATTTTTTGAAAAGATTTTACTTACTAAAACTGAAAAGAATAAGATCTTCCTTCATTTTAGGTAAGAGAATAAATTAAATTTCTTAGATCTTCAAAGAGGATTTCCGAAAAAGAAAGCATACGATTTATTACCAAAATCGTTAGAGACATAATCTCTTTTAATTTTAGTTAATTGAATCATTTGATTTCTTTTAAAGATTTATTTTGAAGAATCTAATTTTCAAAAAATATTTTTGATGAGAGAAAGATAAGTTTTGTGCTTATAGATGAATTTTCTCTCTATCCTACAATGTATCCTAGATGCCTAACCACTAGGGTCTTCGATATCTTCACACACTATGGATTTTGTAGGACTTGCCTTGTTCGTTTTCTTTCCATAAGAATTCTGCATAAAATAATATTAGCACAAATAATAAAATTTAAATTTATTTGTTTTGTTTTAATCATCAAAATTCCGAGATTAGAATTTTACTCTTGAGCCAACAATCTCCCCCTTTTTTATGATGACAAAACCAATAAATTTAGCAAACATAAAACGTGTGCTCCCCCTAAATTTTATGCATATAAGTTCTAAGCATGCCAAATGATCTTAATATGAAGTGAATTTAGAACATGTATTATGCTCCCCCTGAATAAGTGCAATAAAACTATTTGTGAGATTTAGAGCTAGGGAGACATTTTAGAAAATGATTTTAGAACTAGCAAAGATAGACAGGATATTCTAAGTTCTAATAATCAGAGCATATGGTCAGAGCAAAAGAATAGAATAGAAGCTGATATTAGGAATAGAACAAGAGATCTTAAGTCCAACCTGTAGAGCAGACATTAGAATAAGAATATAAATTCTAAAGCACTCAATTCATATATAAAATATATAGCTTGCCAAAATAGAACATATAGATAGACAACACAGAATAAAAAAAAATAATAAACACTAAGATATAGGTCACCATATAGCATAGTCACCATATAGCATAGTACATACCAAAATATCACCAAAAGATCCTGCGTTCTCCCCCTTTTCCTCATCATACAAAGGATTAGAAAAGATCAGAGCATAATAAAAAAAATTAAACAGAGTTTTAAATGATATATCCTACAAAGACAAAGCAAAAATATATTGTTCACAACACATAAAGAAAAAATCAGAGAGGCTTGGGATCAGTTCTAAGTCTCTTAGAACTTCTTAAATTTTGAGCAGGAGCAGTTTCAGAAGAGCTTTCTGGCCATTTAGAAGAAGGGTGCAATGGAGGCTTTCTTCCATGAGTCCTATGTTTACCCGCAGTGTGCTTGACTCTCTTTGGTTTCTTTGAGGTAGGAGTGTAAGGTGTTCCTTTAACTTTCAGAGTAGCTAATTTCCTTTCATTCACATCTTTCATTCTTTCCAAGGTCTCAATGAGAGACTGATTCTGTTCAATCACAGTCTTGCAGAGACTGATTCTGTTCAATCACAGTCTTGCAATGCTTTATTACCTCATCGAGTTCTTTGTTATGCTCTTCTATTAGCTCTCTCTCCATTCTTCCTAGCATAGCTTCCCTACTCCTTTGAGCTGATAAGAACTCAGATTCTTTTTTTGTTTTGACCTCAGTTGACTTTTCTTCATCACTTAATTCCAGCTTTTCTATCTCAGCATCACTGACTTCTTCTACTTTCTTTCCTTTTCAACTTTTCCAGACTCCTTTTCTCTTCTGTTTCTTCTTCTTTTTCTAATTCTACTTCCTTCTTAGTTGTTTCTCTTTTTCTGTCTCTTCCTTCTTTTCTTCTCCTCTTGTCTCCTCCATCTTCTCTTCCTTCTCTATTCTCCTATTTTAGCTTTTCCTTTCTCTTATTTCTTCTTCTTTTCTCAGCCTCTTCTTTTCCTTTCTTTTCTTTCTCAACTTCTTCTTTTTCTATCTTTCTTTTTCAGCTTCTTCTCTTCCTTTCTCTCTTTCTCTTTTTCTCCTTCACCTTCTTCATCTTTCATCCCACTGTCAAGCTTTGAGACATTATACCCATCACTCTCCTTAAATCAACATTTCGAAATTCAAAACACTGGGTAAGTACCATTCCATAGGGTAGTTTCTTAGGGTTGTTCTGCATATTGTCAAAGATAGTATGACATAGGTTGAGAGGTTTCTTCTCAACTATGTGCCATATAATGCACAACTCAACCTGATTCACATATGTAAGTGAAGCACTTTGGGATAAATTTAATGCAGAATCAATTTTGTATAGCCATTTCATGCTATCTTTAAATTTGAACATTCAATAGGCCCTGTTGTTCAGCAGAACCCTTTTCACAATTTCTTCACAAATTCTTCCTTTTTGTACTCACTAACCCTAGAAATATCCTTAATTTCGTCACCCTAGACCCAGTATTTGGCAAATAAAAAATCTTGCTCAGGTCAGCATAAGACAACGCTTTGATCACACCCTTAAGCTTTATAGAAATCGTCTCTATTCCCTAACCTTAAGAAAACCAGAGAACTCTTTGACTAAACTTTCATAACACAGTCTATTAATGACAGAAAACTCATCCATCCTTGAAACTCAAAGAGTTCCTTGAAATCAAACTCATTACTACCAAAAAATTTCAATCAATGACATACGAACGCATGAGAGGATATGGTGAGAGGACAGATTTACCTTTGTCGCGTGCCCTAGCTACTTGTTTCTTTGAGTAGCAGTTTCGATTTTTCCTTCCTTTGGTTCCTCATCTGGCTTTTTCTGTTTTGACTCCTTTGCTCATATTTCTTTGAAAGCCTTTTTAGGAGTTGAAGTTCTTGCTCAGTTAAGGAATCGGATGAGGAGGTGGAACTGATTCGGCCATTGTTGAGATTTTTGATACACAGAATAACTTAGGGTTTTGTTAGCAAGAGAGCGAGAGAAAGAATATGAAGCAGTTAATAGAGAGACAAGAACACTTAAGTGCGGAAGAAATCGAAAATAAAGAACAGTTTTTAAAGAAATTCAAAACAACAAATAGAATAAAAGAAATAAAATAATAAAAATAATAAAATAATAAAACCGCCAAAGCACTAAGGATACAAACATAATAAAACAAACACACACAATAAATAACTTTTTGGATTTGGTCTAAAGCAAGATTCTGATAGTGACATTAGAAAGTCATATCAGAGTAATATGCGTTTCTCTTTAGACAAAAGTTTTTCACACACATGAGAAAAAAAAATAGCATAGGTCTTTCATTTTCGAATATAGAAAGCAGTTTAGAACATACTTACAGAGTTCTAAAGTTATGAGTTTAGAACTAACATACCAAGTTCTGTTCTAATTGAGCAGAATTGAGTTT
>NW_028322465.1:0-23802 GCF_041381405.1 Jatropha curcas | reverse complement strand
AACGAATTGTACCCCTTGATTGAAATAAATTTTATAAAATTTATTTATAAAATCTACATTTTTTGTTTGCTGTGAAAAAAAAAAAAATCGAAATTTAAACTTTACGAATTTATCCTATGGATTTGACCTAACTAAAGTAAGATCCATCCAAAAAGAACCAATTTTAATTTTATAAATTTAAACAACTCAAAATTTTATGACAAAATTATTCATTTTCCTGATCTTCTAAAATTATATTAAAGTGTTTAAAGAAATAAAAACAAATAAATTTTAAATTTTATTCATTCCAAAAATGAAAAATTTATTATAAATGAATTCTATATTTTGATTTAGTTATAATACAAAATCAATTGAATTTCACATAATAAATATTTAGTAGAATTTCCATAATTATTCTTATGGTTTGATTGGTAGAATTCCTCTTAGTGGAAGAAAATGGAATGGACTAGAAAAGCCGGCCACAAAGATATCCTTTTCATGAAAGGAAAGGCAAAGAAATTGAATCGAGGAAATTAAGACGGGTCACATGTGTCTTTGATTGATTTATAAATAATTCTCGAAAATCATAACCACATGGAGGAAAAAAGTGATTATGCTTTCCGTAAACCATGTTCTAATCTTTTCTTTTCAATGGAAGGCAGCCACTCCAAAAGGATAAAGCAACCGACCAATGTAGAAGTGGACATAAGGACATATGCCAAAATCATTTTTTGATCCTTCTGTAATGACTAATTTGCCTAAACTATTAGTGATGACCATTGCCCCTGCCTAGCTACTTACTCTTTGTTTACGTTGGTACTTTTATTTTTTTTTAGGTCGAAATTTTTTAGGGAATTAGTCTAAGTTTGTATATCTAACCTTTTAAATAATCAAATAAATATTTTTACCTATAAACTTACAAATTTTAAAATTTATAAATTAATTTCCAATGGATTTAAATCTAATAGTAAAAATATGTGCCAATCAGATGTGGCCTAATTCTTCTTCTTACTTATGTAAAAATAGAGGTTTCAAGTTCGAGCCTCTCTCGACTATAATAGTTTTCACTAATTTGTTGAGTCAAGGAAAACAATTCTTGTTGTGTAATCCTTTAGTGTTATTCGGCTCATTAAACTTTCCTATGAATAAAAAAAAAAAAATTATTTGATTAGTGTTTGGATATATATGTAAAAATATGTTTAACTGGATGAGTAGGGTTCGAATACCGAATAATTTTTTTAAAAAATAAAAATAAATTGGCAAAAAAAGTTTTAATGTTGGATGATATTAAATGTACTATCATTCGGTATTCAAACCCCACTCATCCAATTAAAATTGAATTCACATTGAATAGGTCCATATAAGGATGAAACACTTTCTACCAAGTATTAAAAATGCTTTATACCATTTATGAGTTGTGGCTCAGTTGGCAACGCAGACTGGATACATGAGAAGAGCTTCCGAGACCGATCTCCACTAAACATACCGCAGGAAGAGGCAAAGAGCCTTACCTCTAGTAATAGAGCGTGAAACAGTTAGATGATATTTTTCCAAATGTCCAAAAATAAAAATTCCATATATAAGGAGAGCCAAAAAAGCACGGATAATTTGGTGACTGTTGAAATTGCTAAGCAAGATGAAAACTAGTAAAGAATATGGTCTAATCTCATATCAAATTTAGAAATCAAGGGCATATTAGGTATTAAATATCAAGCAGAAAAGGATGTTTTGGTAATTATATAACAAGGAAAACTATTCGAGGAGGATAGCTTATTTGTTTGCAGATAGAAAAGAATCTTTCTTTGAAAATCAAGTACCAAATGAAGGCAAAGTAATAGTTTTAAAGCATTATTAATGACTCAACAACCTATACCATAGAAATACAACCACTCTCTCCCTCTCTATATCTCTCTGTCTCTCTGGAATTGGTTCTGTTACTGATTCAAGGAACAGCCATGGATATTCCAGAGAAGATGTCGCAATACAAATATCATCTTGGTATAGCAATAATTGCTTCACTTGTTCTTTCCATCTTTCTATATGCTGCTCCTAGACTCGTCACCATTCTTGCGTACTTTTGGCCACTTTTGCCTCAACAACTGTGTTCTTAGTCTTGATCATTGCATTTGGTGGTGTTTCACCTTTGCAATCTGATTCTGCCCATGCTGAACAAGCCGGCGAAGGGCTTCTTCTTCACTATGTTGCTGCAGTGCAACCGGAAAATACCGGAGAGCCTGAGAAATATGAGTAATAGAAAAGGATGATCAACTCTCAACGTGACTATTGAATTCAGTTCGAGTCGAGTCAAGTTTGATATGAGATCTGTGGGTCGAGTCGGATCATGTCAGATCGGGTCAAGCCTGATATGGGATTTGTGAAAATTATCAGATAGAACGATCTTATAATCCCTACTTTCACATTACTAGAGCATAAATAAATGTAGAAGGAAAGGGAAATGAAATAGTTGTATCTGATAATTGAACATCTTGTGTAACTTGTAAACTTGCATCTCAAAATGTGAAATTCGAAAGAAGTGTAAATAAAATTATCTTTATAAGTGTATATATTTTCATTCTGTTTGTATTTGACATTAATGATAACGATACCTTCATGTTTTCCCTTTGAGGTCATCCATGTCACTACTAGGGCCGAAGCTAGAATAAATATTTTGAAAGAGCCAAACGAAATTTTTTAAATTTTTAGAGGGGTTAATATAATCTTTATGTATTTGAAAGATCAAAATGTAATTTTCGTAAGGATTTATTTTCTTGGATGGCAAAGCCCCTTCAGCTCACATAGAGCTGCGCCCCTAATCACCACCCTTGCTTTTTGTGTTCGTAATCTTTTAAAACAAACGAATAAAAAATAAAAAGAAAATAAAAGAATGGCAGAAAGAAAATAGAAAGTAAAAAACAAATAAGAATATGGAATATTATGGCAAGCTGACAAGAAAACCTGTCAGCATGTCTCCATGTTAGGCAAAGTTATAATTATTTGTTTATTTACTTTTAGAATAATTGTGAAATTAGTATTTAAATTTATTAAATTTTCTATTGTAGTGTCTCACGATGTATTAGCATCTTATTGGCCATTCTCTGGATGATAAGATTGCTTCATATTTTTTTTCCAAATTTTAAATTTCTTGCTAAAGCAGCAAATTGTTAAAGAAGAGAAATTTTGTCAAAGTAAGTGACTCTGTTTGCTCTGACATTAACAATGTTTAACTCTAGCAATAACGCCACCTTATACATACTATATATATATATAAACTGCACCTGAACTTTTGGGGATGTCGACGAATTGTTCCCTTTTGTTTGGTTGGTAAGGAAAGTAAGACATAAAAGAATAAAATCTTTAAGAGAAAAAAAAAAAAAAAAAAAGCCACATAGTTTGGTTTAGTTAATATCAGGTCTTTGATTTCTCTAATCTTTTAGGTAAAAAGAAAATACTCATGACCTTTTTTCTGTGCTTAGCTTTTATACAATACAAGCCAAGCAGGGCAGAATATGCACTCCTTAGTATAATCTTCATTTAATAATTGAAAAGGTTAACGCAGATGGTTTAGTTGCAACAGATTCACTAATATTCAGGGATAAAGACATGAAAAATAAGCTCTAAACCTGTTTGGTTGTTAAGAAAACGCAAGAAATATAAAAGAAATCAAAGAATGAACTGAATAAATTGAAGTGAAACTGAATGAGAAAAAAGTAGAAGAAGAAGAAGCTCTAAACTCGGTTTGCAATGCACACTAACCAAACTTGTATGAAGCTCTTCACATCCATCAGCATAACAGATCAGCAGCAATACCTGAAATTTTCACTTTATGTAATTGTTTTCCTTTCTGTGAATTCTGTAGAGGGAGATTCGTTCTTGGCATAAATTAGCAGCCATCAAGTTTTGCACTTTATTTGCTCTCCAACAATAATGGCACGGAAGTGCCTTTCCTTCTTCTTTCTACCAAATGCACACTTTAGAAGCATTAACTCTACACAATCAAGGTCAAATAATTTTTTATTTTCATGTGCCCTAGTATTACACATTTGAATTAAATAATTATTAGGGTTCTTCCCTTAAATCACAAATACCTAATTTTCAGTTCTCTTTTCTGTTCTAAAACTTCATAGCCTCCATTAGAAAGAGCAGCTTGTATTCTTGGTATCATATTCATATGAAAAAAAGTCAGCTATGAGAGTTTGAAGAACATTTTGCAAACTATGAAAATATCATAATATTCTGGAGATGCACAAAATAATTAAGGATCACCATGAATAGTAATGTTTGTCAATGATTTTGATTTGATTTAATTAATTAATGGAATTCTTCTTTTCCTTTAAAGAAATTTAAAATATGAAAATATCAAAAAGTTACTAACTTTACCAAAAAGTTTTTTTCAATCTTTCTGTAATTGAGATGCCTGAGGTTGCACTAAATCAGCTTCTGTTAATGTTCCTGAATGATCAATCAAGCTTTCTAAATCTTTCCATCACTAATGAAATATCTTCCTCTTCGATCTTTCCCATTTCCTTCAACGTGTACACAATGAATTCTGCAACACTGATGAACAACACAAATTACAAAAACATACATATTGAAATCAAATGTATGTATTTTAGTAAGGATCCTTACGTGAC
The DNA here is from genome assembly GCF_041381405.1 of Jatropha curcas. NCBI lineage: Eukaryota > Viridiplantae > Streptophyta > Magnoliopsida > Malpighiales > Euphorbiaceae > Jatropha > Jatropha curcas. The sequence continues at coordinate 19,192 of NW_028322465.1, read as the reverse complement.
AACTTTGTCTTGATCGAGATCAGCAGACTTGAGATCTGAGGATGTCATATTTCGGGTTAATACCCTTTTGATGAGCATTGTTTGCCTTATTTCTGTGTATAATTCAGTAAGGTAGACAAAAAATTGAGCAAGGCAAATTGTACTGCTTAATATCCAGAAAGCAGCAAATAAGCGACCTGATTTAGTTGAGAAGCTCTCATCTCCATACCCAAGAGTTGTGATTGTAGAACAAACACAATACAAGCATCCACTAATTCGAAATTTTCAAAGAAACATAAAATGCAATTCCTAAAATTATAAGCACAAACAAGAGTGCAGATGCATAAACAAACTTGTACTGTACTTTATGAGTTTCAATCTCCTTATGGATTTCTGTCGAACCCATTTCTTTATGCATCTGGATAGCTTTAAAAAAAAGAGCCTCTTGCTTTTCTACAATGTAATCTGCTGCCTTACTTAGAAGAATCCCAACAAGGGACATTCCAATAAATACATAAACACTTGCCAGTAATTTTGCTGGTATGCTATTAGGGACGAGATCTCCATATCCGACAGTAGTCATTGTAACAACACAGAAATAAATGGCATCAATAAGCCCATGTGTTTTTTTGCCATCAATTTGATGCATTATAAGGAAGAAAGTTATTGTGCCAAACCCTAGATAGAGTACAAACAAAATAAATACTTGCTTGAAACTAAATTTTTGTTTCACCAAAAATGACTCCAACCATTGAAGCGATTGGTTGCTATTTTGTTCTGGATTTTTGATTTCTGAAGACCTTCTTTGAAGGGTTTTCTTCTCTTTGGCATTTAAACAAGCATCTTCTACATCTGAAAGAAAAGGCTTACTAGTATCATCATTGGCCATTGAAATATAAAAAAAAATTGTCAATCCTTTATCAATGGCCTGAAGATTGAAATTGTGTAATCACCAATTAATTTTTCTAGCTGGGAATTTAATACACATCCAAAATTGTGTATTCCTCACAACTCTTTTCCTATAAGCCTATGGGTTGATACTTGCAGCATTCGAACCTTATACCCCATAATGGAAATCTAAAACCGGTTCTCCCTCATTTGGCCCTTTCATCACAAGACTGTAGATTATCAAACTGACTATATTTCATTCTAGTACAATAATAAGACTTGTTTCTAACAATAAAAACTTGTTGCATTCAACCTGTATCAAAAGCTAAGCAATTAGTTTAGAATTTCACCTAATACTGGAAATAATATAAAGGGAAAAATTGTATTGTCTGGGCATCAAAAAGAAATTAATATTTAGCTTTCTAACGCTGAGAGAAATTGTTTGATGTTACCACAGGAGATCCTGAAAGAGAGGAATATTTGTCAGAGTCAATGTACAATCAGGAAAGAAGCAAATAGCAAAATTACCGGTGCTGTTTCCAGTTGGCTAGATTTTAGTCATAAATCGAAAGAGTTGCAATTTTGTAGTTTCATTATTTATGTTCCTATTATTATTATTATTATTATTATTATTATTATTAGGCAAAATACATCCACAAGTCACTCAACTTTGCAACTTTAAGCTATTGAGTCCTTAAAGTTTTATTTATCCATATGAAGCTCTTTTACTATTATTTTTAGTGACAATAAGAACTTATTTAACCATAAATCTTAACCGCGTTAGATATAGTATTTTCAAAATTTGGACTACACCAATTGGTCTCATTTTTTACGAATTTATAATTTTATAATAAGAAAGTAATGATATAAATATAATTATAAATGTATGATTGTTTTTTGAATTATAAACATCAACCAATATACATGTAGTTACTTATTTTTATCATGTTATTGATCGTTCAAAATAAATATTATATATTCATTTTTATTTGTTCTAAAAATAAATATTATTATTATTAGTCAAAATACATCCGGAAGTCACTTAACTTTGTAACCTTAAGCTATTAAGTCCTTAGGCTATGTCTGGTTGGATGTAATACAATGTAATGTAATCAAAGATGTAATGCAATAAAAAATGTAATGGAATGAAATGTAATTAAGATTCTATTACTATGTTTGGTAATATAATTAATAAAATTTATGGAATGTAATCATAATTCCATTTTTGTATATTTGTAAATATGTAATGTAGTTAATTAAAATACTACAACCACCTGTAACACCCCTTCTCCAACCCCGTAGGGCCAGACACGAAATGTCATATTCTGTGCGAAAGGCACGTATAGACTTGCTTATTAATACAGAACTAATTTCAAATAAAAATATAATACAAAAAAAAGGTAGCTTAGTTTATAATCCTTTAAAACATACAGCAGGAAGTCTTAAGAAAACATAAGCCGCTTAAAACAGTTCAATTATAAAAATTAGGGAAAATTAAAATCTTTAAGTAGTAGTGAAACCCATCAAACACAATTAAATAGTTTAGATAAATCCTGCAGAAAATTGTAAGAGTTCCTTTGAAAATGCAACTTTAAGAAACAATTCGAATCCGTTAATAAAACGTTTATTAACGTTCTAAAAGAAATAATAAATTTCCAAATATTCTCTTTTACTTAAATAATCAATATTCCAATCAAATAAGTCAAATTCCCAAAGGCATAAACCTCAAATCCAACATTTATAAATCCATAAAATCAATAAAATCAAGATACAAAAATTCAAATCCCAAAATGAGCTTCCATGTCCAATTGGGAATAATCAAAATCCTCAAAAGGTTCAAAAGGGATAAAACAAAGGTACTAAAAGAACTAAATTACAAATCTCACATAGTAAATCAACACTCTCATTATTTCAAAACTAACACATGCCATGAGTGTCCAGTATAGACTCATACTCTAGTCTGGAAGTAGAAGATCCTCTCTCTGGACACAGGTACTTGAGATCCACATCAAACAAACCTTCAACCTACGCGAGTTAAAAACATCTTGCTAAGTATAAAACTCAGTGGTACTCAACAATAATATGTAATCACATAGCATACATGTATGGTCCGCTGAAACCGTATACAATATTAAAATATCATTTACTATAATAGTTCTCATTCTCACACCATATTTCCATGCAAATACTCATAATCAAGTCACATTCATATTTAATTGTGTCCTGAGTAACAACATCAATCATAATATAATAACTTATGATTACTTGTGGTACAAGTTACCTATAGGCTGATGACGTATGATTACTTCTAATACAAGCTACTTATGGATTGATGTTACATGATTACTTGATATGCAAGTAATCAGTAATTTATAATTGTATGTCATTCTCTTAATCATTATTGGGCCTTAACATGACTCAGAAGAAACAGAAGCAGAATAGGTAATAGAACGGTGTTTGATAACCGTCAAACTAATACTGGCTAGTTAGCCTTTTAACAGTAGACTTAGAAAGTTTTTTAGATACAGAGTCAGTAGAGTGCGTCCACTCGTACTGAAGACAGCCATGTGTCTGGCTTATGATCATAGAGCAATCCAAATCAAATCCATAACATGCTTTTATTTTCAGAAACAGATAATCATATTCTAGCAACAACTCAACCAAGATCACAGTAAGAGCCCATTTGTTCTTATTATGTGAATTCAGTTTAATTCCATTATCCACATAGCAACCTTATAATACAAGTATCACTCAATAGTCATAACAAGTAAGCATACATGATTGCAACATGCTCATGATTTACAGAAACTTATTTCTTCATACAAATCTCAATGATATATATTCATACATGTATATACATAATAATCTCATATCCATAGAATAGTCAACTCAAGCATCTGAAGTCAAACCACATCAATCCTGACTTAACATACTCCAATATCACTTAAGTAGTCAAATAAGAAATGTACCTAGTGCATAGCATAAGCTTTCCATAGTATATTACCATACGTTTATTATTGAATCATAGTCAAACATAGGTCAAACTATTCACATTTCTAGTGATTCATAAGTCAACCAAGTCAATATCACATTATCAAAGTCCTGGAGCATCATTTAATCACATCATATACTACACAAGCTGTGAATACTCAAATTTTGAGGCTTCTCATGTTGTTGGTGGCATGTGAAACTCTTTAGATGGAGGAAAACACGCTGCTACAGTGCCATGCCAATTAGTTTGACTTTGCTACAGTAAATTTGACTTTTCTACAGTAACTTTGACTTTGCTGCAGCAACTGTGCAAACAGTCCGGCCGGACCGGAGGCCATTTTGGACATTTACTGGAAATATGTCAATATGGTACTTGAAACGTCCGGAATTTCACGAGGATCGCAGAACCGGTCCCGGAATGATTTTTGGAGGTCGGAAACTCCCAAAAAAGCTCCCGGAGCGAGACATGGTGGCCACCACCAGCTACGGCGGCGCCGGCCGCCGGACACGGCGGCTCCTGCCGCCCAGCATGGGCGGCACCTGCCGCCCCCCGACTGGGCGGCACCTGCCGCCCTCCCAGGCGGCACCTGCCGCCCAGCATGGGCGGCACCTGCCGCCCAGCCTCTTGGGCGGCAGCTGCCGCCGAGCCAGGCGGCACCTGCCGCCCTGGACCCGAAAATGGCCTATAAATAGACCATTTTTAGCCATTTTCTGGCACACCTGTCTGTATTGACGGACGAATCCTTCTCCCTCTCACGCTCCTTGCGTTTTCTTTACCGCTTTTTGCATTTAATTTAATTTTTATTGCATTTTTATTGTGATATTTGACCATTAAAATTAAACAAATTAAAATTAATTAATATTCCTAAGCGAGGAGCCTAATCCGGAGTTAAGAAGCGGTCGTCGATTAAATCAGGTATGTAAACAAAACTCTGCCTATTTAATTTTAGCACTTCATGCATATTTCTCTTCTACTCTTAATAATTCTACAATTGCATAAATGCATCCACGTCATTATTTTTGGTAAATAAACTGCCTTAATTAATTTGATTAAGCTTAAATGCCCGGTTAATCAATAATCGTGGTATTAAAGTTTAAATCCGACAATATTGGCTAAAAGAGCCTAGTTAATTAATAACTACGGTTCAATTGCCTTATTTCGAACAAATCCGGCTTAAGTCCAATTAATCAATAATTGTGGCTAAAAGCCTTAATCAATCACGTTTCGACAATAAATTGTGATTAAGCTCGAACGCCCGATTAATCGATAATCGTGGCATTAAAGCCTAAATCGCACATTTTGGCAAACTAATTGCCTAAAACAACACCTTTTGGCCAAAGGCCTAAAATCAACATTTTAGCAACAAATCGCTTAAAATCAATCTTTTGGCAAAATGCCTTAAAATCAACATTTTCGGCTTAAAACCGTAAAATCAACCATTTTGGCGACAATCGCCTAATCGCACATTTTGGCAACAATTGCCTAAATCAAATCATTTTGGCTAAAAGCCATTAAAATCAACATTTTTGGCAACATGCCTAAAATCAATCAATCTTTGGCGAAATGCCTAAACAAAATGCACAAAGCATACACACACTCATGCACAAGCATACACAATCATGCATAAAGCATACACACAAAATGCACAAAGCATACACACAATCATGCAAAAGCATACACACAAAATGCACAAAGCATACACAAAATCATGCACAAAGCATACACACATGCACAAAGCATACACAAGCTCATGCACAAAGCATACACACTATGCACAAAGCATACACATCATGCACAAGCATACACACTCATGCATTAAGCATACCCTTCAAAGCCCTTCAAAGAAGGCCTATCGAACTACGTTGACTTTGATCTTCCATTCAAACGGAAGTACGTAGGCACGTTCGGGATTTCACCCCGGGTGGCAAGTCAAAATCACTCAAACATTTCATTAATCCATCATTTACCTTGCAAAGCATTCATTCATCGGTTAGTTTATCGGCATGACATAGTCTCGGGATCCATCTCGGGTTCGTAGATTGTGCCTTAATCATTGGGATAATTAATCTAGTAACTAGGTTAATTAAAAATGGAGTCACTTAGGGTTTTTTCCTAGTTTACCCTAAATAATTAAACAAGGTGGCGACTCACACACATCACGTGTATTTCTTCTCATTCATCATATGCATCACATGCCTATGACATTTGGGGAAGGGGTTCACAGTTTGGCGACTCTGCTGGGGATTATAGTAATCATTTTGCATAAAGGGACTACGATTGTTGTGTAAACTAACCGCCCTTCTTTAGGGTATTATTTTACAATGCTTTGTTTTGCAGGGTATCCTAGCACGAATCAAGTGTTCTTTCTTTAAGAATACTTGATGAGGAAATTTGAACTTAATTGAAAAATTTAATTAAGACATTAAAACTTGTTGATTTATTTGCACGATTGAGAATCTTTTTCTCCATTGCATAAAAAATGAACTTCAAATGAATTTCTTCTCTTCTGTTCAAACTTCTGAGTCTGGATAGCAAGTAGCGCTGATCGGCAGGTCTCTTTGATTATGCCGACGGACAGCCAAAGCGTCCTCCCTGTTACCAGCAAACCATCTCTAATCCTTTTGGAGGTGGCACATGGGTATGCGTACCGTTGGACCCACGCGAAACTCCTTGTTTCACATGTGGTTAGGTATATCCATACTCAAGGTTCAAGGGTCCCTTAATAAGCCGATTCTCTATTTGTGTCATAGCCTATAGAACCTATCCTTTAGGACTATATGCACCCAATGGTACGAATCATCTCATTAAAATAAATTATGACGTGTTGTTATGCGCATTCATGACATACCATAAGCATTAAAAAAAAAAGAGAGAAGAGAGTGGAGGGACACAAAAATATCCTTCTGTTTGTCAGTCATGCACAGTTGGACAAAGAGTCATTCTCTCTCATATCAGCTACCCTGATACTACTATACCCTTAATCCAGTTACCCTCATACTTACAGGTACCCCCCACCCCCTGTTCAAGTGCCAACATTAGTGCCAACCACACCTACTGTGCTCATCACCACGACCTCAAATCTCAACTGCACCAATGGCATCACTTTCTGACATCAAAAACCTTATAGAACAACTCGAGGCCAGAATGGAGGCCAGAATGGAGGCCAGAATGAATGAGGCATTGGCTGCCCAAAGGATTGCCCTGATAGCTGAATTGGGTAATGGTAATGGAAGTGGGGCTTCCGGTGAGGGAAGTGGACCTGCTTCACGGAAGGACCGAAGACCGCTCTACCTGCCGCAGAACCGACAAATCCTACCCTTAACCTGGATGACATGCCTGCTTCTGAGCCAGAAGCTCAGAAAATGAGAAAAAAACTGGACACCACCAAAAGAAAAACAATGAACCTTTTCCCTCGTTCCTTACAAGGAAAAGGACCAAGGTCGCTCAAATGATCAACCGGCCTTCTGAACAAGAACAGGTAGACATAATCATAAAGAACCTGCTGTCTACCAACAACAGTTACAAACCCAATACTTACCAACCTTCCAGTCGCTCATTGCCACTGCTACAAGGTAGAGGATTTAATTCAAATGGGGCAACTGAAAGAAGACTCGGGTTCCTCAAAATACGAGAAGCCTAGCCAAGCTGGCAAAGTCCATGAAATGGCAAGCATCACCCCCACGAATCCTTTACGTGTGGGCAATATGAGAAATGGCAATCGGTCAAGAAGGACATATACTGATCTCGGGATGCCAATCCTTTTGGTTTTCCGAGAGGCTGTCAAGGCCAACTACATCAAGCCCTTGGAAGCAAGGCCGCCACCCTACCCTTTACCAAGAAACTACCGAACCAATGAATACTGTGAATATCATCAAGGTCATGGGCACGAGACTGAAGCGTGCTGGACGCTTAAGAACCGCATCCAAGACCTGGTAGACGATGGTTCAATCATCCCAAGAAGTGAGTCAAACATTAGCACTAATCCCTTACCAAATCACGGGGTAAATGCTATTATTTCTGACCAGGAATTGATCGATCCTTTCGAGCTATTCCTAGAAATGAATGACACCTGTGTCCTGGACTTGAATGACTTATCCGAAGAGGTAACAACCGAACTCGAAGTGGAAGACTTCATGCAACCTAGTCTCCTTGACGAAATTGCAGTTATCACAGGAAATGATGGGGACCAAGATCTGCTGAGCCTGATCAAGCCGAACGAAGGCCCTCTCACCAATTGGTACGCAGGAGGAGCGCGCTGCTGATAAACCCCCTCCCGAGTCAAACCTAGAGTCAAAATCTGTAATCAAGTCTTGTATTGAGTCTGAGTCTGACCCCGAGTCTGAAACCGAGTCAGAGTCCAGTTCCATCTGAGTCATCTGTGTCGGATTTTGAAAATCCAGATTTCAAATTTGATGTAATCTTTGAAGACATTCTGTCATGATCAATAAAGGCTTGCAAATTATTGACTACCCCGCGTGTCTATCTTTCCAAGCATTTCCAAGCAAAAATAATCATATAAATGAAATAAAAAATGAAAAAAAAAAAATAATTTGGCAAAGAAGAAAATGAACATACATACATTGCATTTGACTGTGTGAACAAGGGACAGGTCAGTGAATGCTTGAGGAAGTTTGCCGATTGTTTCATGTGGAAGGCAAGTGACATCACGGGAATTGACCCAGCAATAGTGGTGCACAAGATTCCAGTATATCCCGAGGCTAAGCCAGTGAAGCAGAAGCTAAGAAGGCTGAAGACCGAATGGTCCTTGAAAATCAAGGAGGAGGTAGCCAAGCAACTGGAGAACAGATTCATAGAACCCATTGCCTACCCGACATGGTTAGCAAATATTGTGCCAGTGCCGAAGAAAGATGGCAAAGTCAGAATGTGTGTGGACTATCGGGATTTGAATAGAGCATGTCCGAAGGACGACTTCCCCCTGCCGCATATCGACTTGTTGGTAGACCGAATGGCGGGACACGAGATGGTCTCCTTGACCGATCTTGCTGTCGGGTACAACCAAATAATGATGCATGTGCCAGACAAAGAGAAAACGGCATTCATCACGGAGTGGGGAACCTACTGCTACAGGGTCATGCCTTTTGGGCTCAAAAATGCCGGGGCAACCTATCAAAGAATGGCGACGACCATCTTCCATGACATGATTCACGAAGAAGTAGAAGTGTACGTGGACGATATGGTTGTTAAATCAAAAACAGCTGAAGAACATACAACAGCGCTTGAGAAGTTCTTCCTTAGACTTCGAAAGTACAATTTAAAACTCAACCCGGCAAAATGTCTGTTTGGAGCTACATCCGGAGTATTTCTGGGGCATATGGTCAGTCGGAAGGGCATAGAAATTGATCCTTCAAAAGCCAAAGCCGTTATGGAAATACCAGCACCGAGGACGGAAAAGGAAGTTCGGGGTTTCCTAGGAAGGCTACAGTACATCAGCCGGTTCATCAATCAATTGGCTAATACTTGTGGTCCGATCTTCAAATTGCTCAGGAAAGGAGTAGCCGTAAAATGGAATGAGGATTGTCAGAAAGCTTTCGACCAAGTCAAGCAATATCTGTTATCCCCACCAGTTTACAGCCACCAAGGCTAGGAAAGCCTTTGCTGTTGTACCTATCAGTGACAGAAGAAGCGATGGGTGCAATGCTAGCTCAACAAGCAGAAGATACAGGGTAGAAAATGCCGTGTATTACCTTAGCAAGAGGATGCTAGAACTGAGCTAAAATACAATAAGATAGAGAAGTTGTGTTTGCTCTGGTATGGGCCTGTACAAACTGCAGCACACTACCTCTCGTCTTACACCACCTACGTCTTTTCTGAATCGAACCCCTTGAAATTCCTTATGGAGAGGCCGGTTCTTGACTGTAAAATGGCTAAGTGGGTGTCGTGCTCGCAGCTTATGATTTAAAATTTGTACAACGAAAGGCGGTGAAAGGCGGAGCCTTGGCTGATCAACTAGCAGAATTACCGGTCGAAGACAAATGCCGGAGGTAGAATTTCCTGATGAAGACTTGGTGAACTTGGAAAGTGAAGTCTGGGAAATGTACTTTGATGGAGCTTCGAACTACCATGGAAATGGGGTTGGAGTTGTATTCAAAACTCCTTGTGGAGAATACATTCCATCGCTGTCAAATTAGATTTCGACTGCACCAACAATGAAGCCGAGTATGAAGCTTGCATAAGGGGTTAGAAGCAGCCCTAGAAAAGAGATAAAATCCTCAAGGTTTTCGGAGATTCCAACTTATAGTCTCCCAAGCTTAAGGAAATGGAAAATTAAAGAAGAGCGTTTGGTTCCTTACCTACACGCTTGGACGAATTGGCTCAGCAATTTGAGGATTTATCCTTCCACTACTTGCCGCGAGCCAAAAATCAGTTCGCAGATGCTCTGGCTACTTTAGCCTCCATGGTCAATGTAGAAGGAGACCGAGTCGTTCGACCTCTGACAGTGCGGCTACAGAAACAGCCAGCACATATCATGAATTTGGTCGATGACAAGCCCTGGTATTGGGATATACAGAATTATCTTCAGAATGAAGCCTACCCGGAGGGATCTACCAAAACTGATCAACGGACATTGAGACAGTTAGCATCCGGATATTTCCTCACTGAGGGAGTTCTGTATAAGAGAAGTTGGAACGGCCTGCACCTAAGATGCGTTGATGAGGGAGAAGCTCAAACCATCATGGATTCCTACATAATGGGGAGTCTGGTCCACACATGCACGGGATAGCCTTGGCTCGAAAATCATGAACCTGGGTTATTACTGGTCAACCATGAATGCAGATTGCGTGAGGCACGCGCAGAAGTGTCACGAATGTCAAATTTTTGCTAAGCTGCAAAGACAACCTCCGTCAATTTGAATCCTATTGCTCACCATGGCCTTTCGCAACTTGGGGCATAGACGTGATCGGAAAAATCCACCCGAAGGCCTCTAACGGCCATCAATTCATCCTGGTTGCTGTAGATTATTTCACTAAGTGGATCGAGGCAGCCTCTTATTCAGTTTTAAATGCCAAGAAGGCAGCACAGTTTGTCCGTACTAACATCCTTTGTCGGTATGGAACACCGTTCGAGATCATCACGGATAATGGGTCTCACTTTCAAAGTGAATTTTCTGACCTGCTGAAGCAAAAAAAATTCAACATCATAAGTCCTCACCCTATCGTCCACAAGCAAACGGGGCTGTAGAAGCTGCGAATAAGGCTATAAAAGTCATTTTGCAGGAGACTGTTAAAAAGCACAAAGCTTGGCACGAACAGTTACCGAATGCCCTATGGGGATATAGGACTTCAATCAGAACGCCCACCGGAGCAACTCCGTATTCTTTGGTACATGGTATGGAAGCAATATTGCCTATTGAGCTGGAAGTTCAGTCGGCAAGGATTATTCAGGAAAGCCAGATCAACGAAGCAGATTGGGCTAAGAATTATCACTTGCAACTTTTGGGTATGGATGAAAAGCGATTGCAAGCAATCCACCAAACTCAAGTCTACCAAAGAAGAATGGCACGGCATTTTATAAGAGGGTCAAAGACCGGAAGCTGGAAGAAGGTTGTTTGGTCCTGAAGGAGATTAGACAGCCAATCATAGACCCTGGGAAGTTTCGTCCTCATTGGGCTGGACCCTATGTGTTGAAGAAAGTATTGTCCGGCGGAGCCGTCATCTTGACTGATTTAGATGGTTTGGAATTCACGAATCCATGTAATTTAGATCAGTTAAAAAGATATTTTGTGTAAAATGAACTACACGACCTGATTCTCTTCGAAAAAAGAAATTATGTATCGGAGATATGTAGGCAACCCTCATTGGGTACGGTCTAAACATTAATAAAATCATTCCATAATTCTTTCCTCTTTGCCAACAATAAAAAAAATAATAAAACAATATAAAAAAAAATAAAATAAAAAAAAAAAAAAAAACCCGCTAAGTCGAAAACCCGAAAGGGCGGCTTAGGCAAAAATCGGGGCCCGCTAAGTTGAAAACCCGAAAAGGGCGGCTTAGGCAAAAATGGGTAGCTCGCTAAGTTGAAAACCCGAGAGGGCGGCTTAGGCAAAAATCAGAGCTTGAATAAATAAGTTGGAAAATGCTTGGAAAGCTTAAAAGTCAAATGACATGCCCAATTGAAAGCAATAAAGTCAAACAGTCCAAAGTCAAGCAGAAAACTAAAGAGACCAAGAAAAATAAATAATAAAGTCCAAATCCAAAATCCAATGCCAAAACACCAAAATCCACACCCAAAGTCCCAAGTAAAAGACAAAAGAGTTCAAACAAAGCCAAAACACCAAAGTCCAAAAGCCTATTAGAGTCTAGGTACCCCGTCGCCTCCGTGGGGCAACGTCCTCCGAGTCATCCCCAGTTGCTGAACTCCCTCCAGCCTCGCCTGTCCGAGGAGCCAACATGATCTCCTCATCAGTCCTAATCCCATCACCAGCGTCAGCCTGAGTCCAACCCTCGAGTGCACTCAGCAATGCGTTCCTCCTTGCTTTTCCACTGGCCAGACAACGGTCATGAACCAGGTCCGATATCAGGAGAGTATGAATACCAGCAGGATTAGGTAAGGGCCTAACCATGATGGTCTCTAACCCATGCCCTAAGAAGGCTCGGGTAACTCCCGGAGTGATGGCTGAATCAGCTAAAGAATCATCCATGGTCGGAACAGTGATCTATCCCCATCTGCTCAAACGCGCGAAGCGCAGTACCAGGTACAATGTGTAAGGCCTAAAAGGTAAACCTGAGTATGACGAAAGCTAACCTGGATAAAGCGGTGATGTCATACCAGGTACAAACCACAACACCTCGTTTGGACCCAATTCCATTAGCCATGAATCCATGCATCAGCAGACGGGTATGTGTTCAGAATCCTCCGCATACGATACTGAGAAGGGTTGTAAGGCAAACGGGTAGGAGCAGCAACCACTTGAAGGTGGTCCTTCAACCAAACCTGGTAATGGATCCTTTCTATTACAAAGGGATGAACCAAAAAAAAAAAAAAAAAAAAAATGAGAGGAAAATACCTGGAGTATAATCGGGGAAACTGTCCAGTCCTCGAAGCCTAGAGCAGCTCTGTCAAGGCTCCTGATGGTTTCTGCCAGCACAATGCCACCAATGCAACCCATGTCCTCCATCTGCCGAACCATAGGACAAGTCGCAATCCCCGAAGCCTGGGTCCTTGTTAAACAAGAAACCAGCTAATAAGCAAAAAACCAAGGCCCGCATCCTCAGCCTCATCCGGTCTGGGTCATCTGAACGACCTCTGAAAATTCATCAATCAGGGCAGCAGAATTGCCTTCTGGTCACAACAATCATGCCCTAGCTTGTGGCCGGCTGAATTGAAATAAACTTTCAAATGACCGAACATACCGACTTTACCTCATGCCTGACTAAAGGGGCATTAGGGTCACACCCTATGATAGCACAAAACTCCTCGAAAAGAGGACACATCTCCTCCATCATGGCCCGAACCGAAAAACGTGGGCCTCAGGGTCCCAGAATCTGATACAGGCCCATAAAAAGTTCCAGTCGATCACTACCCCCCTAAGGGTAATGATAGGAGAGAGGCCATACCTCTTCAAGTTGATCTTTTCAACTTTGGAGAGACTCCTAGCCCAGCTGTGCATGCTATGATTGAAAGAAGGATTCATTCTTTAAAAGAAAACACAGAGAAAAAGAAGAAGAGAGAAGAAAGGAATGAGTGAAGAACCAAACAAAGAACAAGTTTTATAGAGAAAATGCACCGAATAAGGGCGGCAGCAGCCGCCGAAATGATGGCGGCAGCAGCCGCCGAATTGCCACCGAATAACGGCGGCAGCAGCCGCCGAATAATGACAGCAACGGCCCCCACAAAATCACAATCAGGCCCCAGAGGCCCGAAAAATCACATTCAGGCCCAGAGGCCCGAAAAATCACAATTCAGGCCCAGAGGCCCGAAAAATCACAATTCAGGCCCAGAGGCCCGAAAATCACAATTCAGGCCCGAGGCCCGAAAAATCACATTCAGGCCCAGAGGCCCGAAAAATCACATTCAGGCCCAGAGGCCCGAAAATCACATTCAGGCCCAGAGGCCCGAAAAATCACATTCAGGCCCAGAGGCCCGAAAATCACATTCAGAGGCCCCCACACAGCCCGAAAATCACATTCAGGCCCCAGAGGCCCGAAAAATCACATTCAGGCCCAGAGGCCCGAAAATCACATTCAGGCCCCAGAGGCCCGAAAAATCACATTCAGGCCCAGAGGCCCGAAAAATCACATTCAGGCCCCAGAGGCCCGAAAAATCACATTCAGGCCCAGAGGCCCGAAAATCACATTCAGGCCCAGAGGCCCGAAAAATCACATTCAGGCCAGAGGCCCGAAAAATCACATTCAGGCCCCAGAGGCCCGAAAAATCACATTCAGGCCCAGGCCCGAAAAATCACATTCAGGCCCAAGGCCCGAAAATCACATTCAGGCCAGAGGCCCGAAAATCACAATCATCAGGCCCAGAGGCCCGAAAAATCACAATTCAGGCCCCAGAGGCCCGAAAATCACAATTCAGGCCCCAGAGGCCCGAAAATCACATTCAGGCCCCAGAGGCCCGAAAATCACAATTCAGGCCACAGAGGCCCGAAAATCACATTCAGGCCCAGAGGCCCGAAAAATCACATTCAGGCCCAGAGGCCCGAAAAATCACAATTCAGGCCCAGAGGCCCGAAAAATCACATTCAGGCCGAGGCCCGAAAAATCACATTCAGGCCACAGAGGCCCGAAAAATCACATTCGGCCGCAGAGGCTTGAAAATTCACAATTCGGCCTAAGGCCCGAAATTCAAACTCGGCCTAGGGTCCGAAAATTCACAACTCAGACCAAGGCCCCACAATCCCATTTGGCCCAAGGTCCGAGTTTTCGCCTTCAAAATTTGCTCCTCAGACAACCACTGGCTCTCATAAATCATTTTTATGATAGCCAGTGGGGGGCAACTGTGAATACTCAAATTTTGAGGCTTCTCATGTTGTTGGTGGCATGTGAAACTCTTTAAATGAAGGAAAACGCTGCTACAGTGCCATGCCAATTAGTTTGACTTTGCCACTTCCTGGGCAAGGCCTGCCGCCCAGCGCGGGTGAGGGCTGCCGCCCTGTGCGGGCGAGGCCTGCCGCCCAGCGCGGGCGGTTAACACCCCTTCCCGGTCCACCCATAAACCCGAATGAACCGAGTCGAGATGCTACAACTGGTTGACTGTATGGTCTGATATGCTGAAAACATACTGTATATTGAATATAAACATGCTGGTACTGTTTCCAAAAATAATGTATTTATATTTACAAAACATGATACAAGTTTACAAAATGAAATGGGCCCAACTGTGTGCCCTGTACATGCCATAAAAGAAAAATAAATGAGTTCTACCCTGAAGACCGAGTCTTCTACAGATGAACTGCAGCAGTTGTACGCGGACTCTCTATGGACCAGTCTCAAAACCTACGAGTTAAACAGGTAACTCGCTGAGCAAATAATGCTCAGTGGATATCTCAACAATAAAGAAATAATTAAACACATACATATATAGAACGAACCATGGAAACATATATGGCACATATAAGCTCACACATTATGATACTTTCATGATATCTTGATTATCTTTTGTACTGTTTATAATCCTGTATAATTCATGAAACGTTATGTTAAGATATCTGAATGGCTCCATAAGGTTATAGTGAAACCGAAGTGATAAGATAAACTGTATGAAACTGGGTGAAACTGTATGCTATAGGCCCCGAACCGGATTCGCCTATGCCAATATTGTCCGTTTTGGTGCCCCTAACCGGATTCGCACCGCACGGTTTAATCATATCCACTCAACGGCCTGTAGCGGAGTTCCAAACTGTATGGGGCGCAGATCTGCTATTCTATGTCGCGACATAGCCTTATCTACATGGTTTCTTCCCTAACCTCAATGGAGCTTAAGATTAGCATGTCAACAATGTAACACAATAGCACATAAATGGTTCCACAACGTCATAGTTCATCATATTGATTTGATTTCACACCATATAAATGCTTACATGTTGTTTTAATCCATGTTCTTATGTTGTATTTTTGTTGTAAAATGATTGGATGCATGCATGTTGAGCAAAGGAATGTGATTACATAGCAAATGAAAGGCAAAAGAGTGTCACAGCACAAGTCGCGACCGCGTATGTGAAAGTCGTGAGCGCGACTTGTGCACCCTAAGAGTCAGTGTGTTTTTGGCTGAAGTCGCGACTCGCGCAGCACAGTCGCGAGCGCGAGATGAAGTCGCGAGCGCGAGATGCGCACACTGAGAGTTAGAGAGCTTCTGGCCAAAGTCGCGACCGCGCATGTGATCCTCGCGAGCGCGAGTTGTGCAATTGAGAGTCAGAGAGCTACCTGACTCAAGTCGCGAGCGCGCAATAGGAAATCGCGAGCGCGACTTGCTTTCCAGTATGCGCGAGCGCGCGACGTGATTCTGTGCAGTCTGTGTTCTTTTGGCCATACTCTCACTCTCAATAGCTAACTCCAAATTGAATGATTCAAAAGCCATGTAAAGCTAACACAGAAAGGAACAAATAACTCTTCTATGACAATTCCTAATTCCATCATTATATGGGTTCAAAATCAAGATGAAGTTGCTGGTAACATTTCCAGCAAACTCTGTTTCCGCTTCATATATTCATCCCCTGTTTTCACATCATTTCCAGTACTTCCACCCAACAACAAGCAACATATCATCTCATTGGCAACACACCACACAATTTACATGCAAAAAATAGTAGACAACATGAGATATCAAACCTTGACGTCTAAAGGCTGACCTCTGTTTTAGCTTCTCTTTTCTGCAACTTTGGAACTTTCTTCTCCTATACACAAGAATTCTCATAACTCATCTCCAATATAACTCAATTAAAGAGTGAATACATATACTTCAAGGAATTCTACTTACTTGGAGTGGACTTACTACGTAACTTGCATGAAAAGTGCAAGGAAATGGAAGGGAAACGTAAGAAGAAAATGAAAAACGTGAAAATAGGAAAGTGAAAATGATAGGAACGGGTTAGACTCTAGAAGAAGTGATTTGGCTGTGTAAACTCTCTAATTGGTACCTCAAGTATACAAGGCTACAACTTACTACCCAAGCTATATGTTGGAGGCAAACAAGTCCTAAACTTTCCATGCAAATAAGTCCACTTATCATCCATTCTACCCCCAACCAGGTTTGATTCAACCCGACTCAACTCAAGAGGATGTTACAGTTCTCCCTTCTAAATAAAACTTCGTCCCGAATTTACCTGTTGTAAACAAATGCGGATATTGTTGTCGCATGGTGTCTTCTGATTCCCAAGTTGCTTCTTCTGTCTTATGATTCCTCCAAAGAACTTTCACCAATGTTTTTTCTTGTTCCGCAATTCTTTAGTTTCTTTGGCTAGGATCTGAACTGGTTCTCTTCTTCATACGTGAGATCCGGCTGAATTTCAATCTCGTCTGCTGATAACACATGTTAGGGGTCTGATCTGTATCTTCTCAACATGGATACATGAAATACATTTATGATTCGATCTAAGGTTGGAGGTAATGCAGGCGATAGGCTAATGGTCCTACGCATTCAACAATCTCGTATGGACCAATGAACCTAGGGCTAAGCTTACCCTTTTGTCCAAACCTTAAGATCTTTTTCCATGGTGAAACTTTCAAAATACTTTATCCCCAACCGAATACTCAATATCCTTTCTCTTTAAATCCGCATAGGATTTCTGTCGATCACTTTGCTTCCTTCAGCCGTTTTTGATGATTTCTACTTTTCTCTCTCTGTGTCTCTCACCAAATCTGGACCCAAAATCTTCTTCTCACTAAGTTCTGTCCAACATACAGGTGTTTGCATCTTCTACCATACATGCTTCATAGGGTGCCATCTTGATGCTCGATTGATAGCTGTTGTTATAGGCGAATTCCATGAGAGATACATATTTGTCCCAACTGCCTTCAAATTCAATAACACATGATCTCAACATGTCTTCCAGGATTTGAATCACTCTCTCTGATTGCCCATCTGTCTGCGGATGAAATGCAGTGCTGAAATGCAGTTTCGTTCCTAATGCCTCTTGAAGTTTACCCCAGAACTTCGATGTAAACCTTGGATCACGATCAGATATATGGATGATGGAACTCCATGTAGTCGAATTATCTCACTAACATAAATTTCTGCTAAACTTGTCCAGAGAATAGTCCGTCTTGACTGGTAGAAAGTGAGCTGACTTGGTTAATCTGTCCACAATTACCCATACTGCATCATGCTTCCGCTGTGTCTGAGGTAAGCCAGTAACAAAGTCCATCGTGATCTGATCCCATTTCCATGTTGGCACTGTTATGGATGAAGTAACCCGATGGCAGTTGATGTTCTGCTTTTACTTGTTGACATGTTAAACATCTTGTTACAACATCTCCGATGTCTCTCTTCATGCCTGGCCACCAGTAGCCTGTCTTCAAATCTTGATACATCTTGGTACTACCTGGATGCATTGTATATAGACCGTTATGAGCTTCATGCAAAATCTTTTGTCTGATCTCCCCTGTCCGTGGAACAACAACTCTGTCTTCATAGAATAAGACTCCACTATTATCCAACTCTAATTTCCCACCATGATCTTCCTGTACTTGTTTACCCCATAGTGCTATTTGTGCATCTTTCTTTTGTGCTTCTGCAACTTCCTGAAGCCAAGATGGTTGTACTTGCATCTGTGCGAGAATAGCTCCTTGCTGTTGCAACTCCATGCTGATTCTCATTAAGCTCAAAGCATACAAGGATTTCCGGCTAAGGGCATCAGCTACTACATTAGCCTTGCCCGGATGGTAATTAATGACATAATCATAATTAGCCAGAATTTGCATCCACTTCCGTTGTCTTGAATTCAAGTCCTTCTGTGTTGGTAAATACTTTAAACTCTGATGATCTGTGTAAATGTAACACTTTTCACCATACAGATAATGCCGCCATACTTTAAATGCTAGAACAATGGCTGCTAGTTCTAAATCATGGGTTGGATAATTCAATTCATGTGGCTTCAATTGTCTGGATACATAGGCCACCTTTCCTATCTTGCATGAGCACACATCCTAACCCAGTATGAGAGGCATCACTGTAAATCTCAAAGTCTTTACCTGACACTGGCTGAGTTAACACTGGTGCTTCAGTCAACGTTCTCTTCAAAGTGTCAAAACTCTGCTGACATCTATTATCCCAATGGAATACAACCTCTTTCTTCAATAATCTTGTTAAAGGTGATGCAATGATGGAGAATCCCTTTACAAACCTTCTGTAATAACCGGCTAAACCCAG